>NW_017212342.1:0-16718 GCF_001704415.2 Capra hircus
AGGAGCGAAATAGAACCCACACCCTTGCAATGCTGCAAGAATTTGCCGCCAAGCATACCCCCGTCTGCACTCGAGAGGAAGCACGAGCGTCCCGCCACATTTTGAGAGCCCCGTTTCCGCCTCATAGCTCGAGAGGACGGATCCTTTCCCTGCGTGGTCGGGAAAGAATTCCCGGCGTTCCCGTCGCATCTCAAGAGTAGGCACTCTCCACAGGAAAGGCGAGAGGAATTCCAGGGTCGTGCCACCATTCCCAGAGTCCCCCCCAGATGTCTCAGTCCATTCCAGGGAAAACTGTTTTCCCTGCACTGCCTCGACTTTCAAGCGAGGATCGATTCACCACCACCGTGGCACGTGGGACAAGCCCTGTGGGAAAGCCTCGTGTGATAGCCTCGTGGGAAGGCCCTAGAGGGAAAGCCACAGATCCCTTGATCCACGAGAGGGGAAGCGTGACACTGCCTTCTAAACCTCGGGAGGAAATCAAACGTGCATGCCCCCACTCGGAGATGAGGACTGATTCCCTTGGGGAGACTCGAGAAACTCCAGAGGTTAGGTGTGATTAGCCTCGAGACGCCTCAGCGGAAATGGGCCTCATCTCGCCTGGAGGGGAGTACCTCCTGGATTTTCTCGAGTTGCGACAGGTGCTCTCGACTTACGATGGGGACCTCAGGGAGCCTCTCTGGTGGCCTCAGGAAAGGCCAGTCCCCATGTGAGTTGCCTCGGTGTCCTCTCGGGATTCCTCTCCCGACGATGCCGGGCCTAAGACCTTGTGTGGAGTCGGTGCCAGAACCTGAGTATTCCTCTCCAGTGCTGACATGGATCCTGGGGTATTTCTGGGCGTCTCCCCAGGGAGTCAGTCCTCGTCTGGAGTGGGGCATGCACGTGCCGATTTCCTCCCAGCGCTGTAGCAGCAGTGTCACCATTCCCTTCCCGGGATCAAGGGGTCTGTGGATTTCCCTCCAGGCTTTCAAATGAAGCTTTCCCACGAGGCTTTCCACAGGGCTGTCCCACGTGTCACCATGGTGTGAGTCGTTCCTCGGCTTGAAAGTCGAGGAAGTGTAGGGAAAACAGATATCCCTGGAAATGGACTGAGATATCTGGGTGATTCTGGAATGGTGACACGACACTGGAGTTCCTCTCGCCTTTCCTGTGGAGAGTGCCTCCTCTTGAGATGCGACCGGGAATGCCGGGAATTCTTTCCCGACCACGCAGGGAGAGGATCCCTCCTCTCGATCTAGGAGGCAGAAACCGGGCTCCTCTGGATGTGGGCGGGACGCTCGTGCTTCCTCTCGAGTGGAGTCGGGTATGTCGGGGAACTTCTTGAGTTGCAGCAAGGGTGTGAAGGACCCTTTGGATGTTCCAGAGGTTAGGTGTGATTAGCCTCGAGAGGCCTCAGAGGAAATGGGGCCTCATCTCGCCTGGATGGGAGAACCTCCTGGATTTTCTCGAGTTGCGGGAGGTGCTCTCGACTTAAGACGGGTACCTCAGGGACCCGCTCTGGTGGTCTCAGGAAAGGCCAGACCCCAGCGAGTTGCTCGGGGGCTTCTCGGGATTCCTCTCCCGTGGTAGCGGGGCCTAAGACCTTGTGTGGAGTCAGTGCTGGAACCTGAGGATTCCTCTCCAGTGCTGACATGGACCTTGGGGTACTTCTGGAGTCTCCCCACGGGAATAAGTCCTCGTCTCGAGTGGGGGCTTGCACGTACGCTTTCCTCCCGAGCTGTAGGAGCAGTGTCAAGCGTCCCGTCGAGTGGCTCAAGGGATCAGTTGCTTTCCCTCGAGGCTTTCCCATGAGGCTTTCCCACGAGGCTTTCCCACAGGGCTGTCCCAAGTGCCACCGTGGGGTGAGTCGATCCTCGGTTTGAAAGTCGAGGCAGTGCAGGGAAAACAGGTTTCCCTGGAATGGATTGAGACATCTGGGGGACTCTGGGAATGGTGGCACGACACTGGAGTCCCTCTCGCCTCTCCTGTGGAGAACGCCTCCTCTTGAGATGAGACGGGAAACGCCGGGAATCCTTTCCCGACCACGCAGGGAAAGGATCCCTCCTCTCGAGCTATGAGGCGGAAACGGGGCTCCTCTGGATGTGGGCGGGACTCTCGTGCTTCCTCTCGAGTGGAGACAGGTATGTCGGGGATCTTCTTGAGTTGCAGGAAGGCTGTGAAGGATCCTTTGTAAGTTCCAGAGGTTAGGTGTTATTAGACTCGAGACGCCTCAGCGGAAATGGGCCTCATCTCTCTTGGAGCGGAGAACCTCCTGGATTTTCTCGAGTTTCGGCAGGTGCTCTCGACTTACGATGGGGACCTCAGGGACCCGCCTTTGTGGCCTCTGGAAAGGCCAGTCCCCATGCGAGTTGCTCGGGAGTTTCTCGGGATTCATCTCCCATTGATGCTGGTAACTAAGACCTTGTGTGGAGTCGGTGCCGGAACCTGAGGATTCCTGTCCAGTGCTGACACGGATCTTGGGGTACTTCTGGAGTCTCCCCTCGTCCCGAGTGGTGGCATGCACGTGTGCTTTCCTTCCGAGCTGTAGCAGCAGTGTCATGCTTCCCTTCGCATGGATCAAGGGATCTGTGGCTTTCCCTCGAGGCTTTCCCACAGGGCTGTCCCACGTGCCACCATGGTGTGAGTCAATCCTCGGCTTGAAAGTTGAGGCAGTGAAGGGAAAACAGTTTTCCCTGGAATGGACTGAGACATCTGGGGGACTCTGGGAATGGTGGCACGACCCTGGAGTTCCTCTCGCCTTTCCTGTGAAGAAGCGCCTCCGCTTGAGATGTGACGGGAACGCCGGGAATTCTTTCCCGACCACGCAGGTAAAGGATCCCTCCTCTCGAGCTAGGAGTCTGAAACGGGGCTCCTCTGGATGTGGGCGGGACTCTCGTGCTTCCTCTCGAGTGGACACGGGTATGTCGGGGAACTTCGTGAGTTGCAGCAAGGGTGTGAAGGACCCTTTGGAAGTTCCAGAGGTTAGGTGTGATTAGCCTCGAGACGCCTCAGCGGAAATGGGCCTCATCTCGCCTGGAGGGGAGATCCTCCTGGATTTTCTCGAGTTTTGGCAGGTGCTCTCGACTTACCACGGGGCCATCAGGGACCCGCTCTGGTGGCCTCAGGAAAGGCCAGTCCCCATGCGAGTTGGTCGGAGGCCTCTCGGGATTCCTCTCCCGTCGTAGCCGGGGACTAAGACCTTGTGTGGAGTCGGTGCCGGAACCTGAGGATTGCTCTCCGGTGCTGAAATGGATCTTGGCGTACTTCTGGAGTCTCCACAGGGGCGTCAGTCCTCGTCTCGAGTGGGGGCATGCACGTGCGCTTTCCTCCCGAGCTGTAGCAGCAGTGTCACGCTTCTTTTCGCGTGGATCAAGGGATCAGTTATTTTCCCTCGAGGCTGTCCCACGAGGCTTTCTCACGAGGCTTTCCCACAGGGCTGTCCAAGGTGCCACCGTGGTGTGAGTCGATCCTCGGCTTGAACGTCGAGTCAGTGCAGGGAAAACAGGTTTCCCTGGAATGGACTGAGACATCTGGGGTACTCTGGACATGTTGGCAGGACTCTGGAGTTCCTCTCCCCTTTCCTGTGGAGAGTGCCTCCACTTTAGATGCGACGGGAACGCCGGGAATTCTTTCCAGACCACGCAGGGAACGGATCCCTCCTCTCAAACTATGAGGCGGAAGCGAGGTTTCTCTGGATGTGGTGGGGACTCTTGTGCTTCCTCTCGAGTGGAGTCGGCTATGTCCAGGAAATTCTTGAGTTGTTGCAAGGGTGTGAAGGACCCTTTGGGAGTTCCAGAGGTTAGGTGTGATTAGCCTCGAGACGCCTCAGCGGGAATGGGCGTCATCTCGCCTGGAGGGGAGAACCTCCTGGATTTTCTCGACTTTGGGCCGGTGCCCTCGACTTACGACGGGGTCCTCAGAGACTCACTCTGGTGGCGTCAGGAAAGGCCAGTCCCCATGCGAGTTGCACGGGGACCTCTCGGGATTCCTCTCCCGTCGATTCCGGGGCCTAAGACCTTGTGTGTAGTCGGTGCCGGGACGTGAGGATTCCTCTCCAGTGCTGATATGGACCTTGGGGTACTTCTGGAGTCTCCCCAGGGGAGTAAGTCCTCGTCTCGATTGGGGGCATGCACGTTCGCTTTCCTCCCGAGCTGTAGCAGCAGTGTCAAGCGTCCCGTCGAGTGGCTCAAGGGATCAGTGGCTTTCCCTCGAGGCTTTCCCACGAGGCTTTCCAACGAGGCTTTCCCACAGGGCTGTCCCACGTGCCACCGTGGTGTGAGTCGATCCTCGGCTTGAAAGTCCAGTCAGTGCAGGGAAAACAGGTTTCCCTGGAATGGACTGAGACATCTGGGGGACTCTGGGAATGGTGGCACGACACTGGAATCCCTCTCGCCTTTCCTGTGGAGAGCGCCTCCTCTTGAGATGTGACGGGAACGCCGGGAATTCTTTCCCGACCAACCAGGGAAAGGATCCCTCCTCTCGAGCTAGGAGGCGGAAACGGGGCTCCTCTGGATGTGGGCGGGACTCTCTTGCTTCCTCTTGAGTGGAGACAGGTATGTCGGGGAACTTCTTGAGTTGCAGCAAGGGTGTGAAGGACCCTTTGGAAGTTCCAGAGGTTAAGTGTGATTATCCTCGAGAAGCCTCAGCAGAAATGGGCTTCATCTCGCCTGGAGGGGAGATCCTCCTGGATTTTCTCGAGTTTCGGCAGGTGCTCTCGACTTACGACGGGGACCTCAGGGACCCGCTCTGGTGGCCTCAGGAAATGCCAGTCCCCATGCGAGTTGCTCGGGGGCCTCTCGGGATTCCTCTCCCATTGATGCCGGGGCCTAAGACCTTGTGTGGAGTCGGTGCCGGAACCTGAGGATTCCTTTGCAGTGCTGACATGGATCTTGGGGTACTTCTGGAGTCTCCCCAGGGGATTCAGTCCTTGTCTCGAGTGAGGACATGCACGTGCACTTTTCTCCCGAGCTGTAGCACCAGTGTCACGCTTCCCTTCGCGTGGATCAAGGGATCTGTGGCTTTCCCTCGAGGCTTTCCCACTAGGCTTTCCCACGAGGCTTTCCCACATGGCTATTCCACGTGCCACCAAGGTGTGAGTTGATCCTCGGCGTGAAAGTCGAACCTGTGCAGGGAAGACAGGAACCTCCTTCCCCACAGTAGGGGGTACACTGTCCCCTTGTGCGGGTATCTCCAGGGCACTTGCGCTGGTGGGTTTCCCGCAGAGGTGCAGGCCTCATGCTCCACGTGAGAAAAGCCCCAAATGGCATTAGCTGCCGGTCCAGACGCTGGCCCCTCAGGTCTCTGGCCGGAGCCTTGGGCTCCAGGCAACTCAAAGCCCTCGGGGGTGGCACTCTGGGACTGCTGTAGGGAAAGGACGCCAAGAGCCCATGGAGGAGTTGGGGAGGGTGCAGGGGGGAAACGGAGGCGAGGACAGCGAGGGATCTAGGTGGAGGCGCTGGAGAGAGCATCTGGTGTCCCGGAATGCCTCGGAGGAGCCAGCGGGGGACAGTCGAGCCCCAGGGACCTGTGGAATGTGAAAAGGCGGGAAACCCCAGAGCAAGGCAGGCTGGGGAAGGGGGCGTTGGTGGCCAATTCAAAGGGACCTAGTGGCGTTTCTTGGGCGGTGAGCTCCCTTGGCACTGCTGAGGGCCCCTGATTGATCCACCCGGGGTTGATCCCACCCCCCGCTGCGAGGGAGGGCCACAAACCAAAGACACCGAACTGCCCGCCCACCCCAACGGGGATCTTGGCGGTCCGGGGCCAGCTGTGCCCGGGAAAAGCCCACTCTCTCCACGGGACTCCGTCCAGGGTCTCTGCTTGGAAAGAGGCCAGGGGTGGCCCCCTCCATCTACCCACCCAAACCCTATTGACGTCAATGGGGGCGGAGCCACCTCGCGCTCTCCAGAGTCTGAGCTGCTGGGTCCCCGCCCACTCGGCCAGCAGTCTGCAGCGTGCCTGTGTGCCTCTCCCACCATGGCTTCGTCCGGCTCCTCCAGCACCTCAAGCGGTACGTTTGCCCTTGGTCCCTGGGGTCGGATCACGTCTCAGGGGATTTGCGGGTGGCCTGGGTAAGGGCTCTCGGCCAATGTGTCGAGCCCCCCTCCCGCCCGAGAACGGCGGGGACCCATCGGCCAGGCCTGGGTTCCGAGGCGTCAGGTGTGCCCATAGTCGGAGGAAGTGGCATCGTTCATTCATCTTGCTCCTTTGGCACACACATGGCTTCTCCGTTCTCTTTTCTGGGAAGACAGTGTTGTTTCAGGGGGCGTGCTGCGGGGGGCGGGGGCCAGGGTTGGGGAGTGGTGGGAGCGGGTGCTGTGCTGGGATGAGCCCGTTTATCCTCATATCTTCCTGTGGGAATGGGAGTCAGGGAGCTCTGTGGCCTTGCTGCCTTCAGTGGCTTCCTCTGCACAGGGGCCTAGCGGCTTCTGCCTTCTGTCAGGCGTTTCGGGGTTTGGGCTTCGCTTTGGCAGCCTTGGCCTTTGCCTTGGCCGGGGCCTTGGCCTTGCGCTTGGTGTTGCCCTTGCCCTTGCCTTGGCATTGGGCTGGGCCTTGCCTTGCCCTTAAACTTGAACTTGACCTTGACCTTGACCTTGAATTTGAACTTGAACTTTACCTTGACCCTGAACTTGACCTTGAACTTCAACTTGAACTTGACCTTGAACTTGACCTGGACTTTGGACTTGAACTTGACCTTGACCTTGACCTTGACCAACAACGGGAGACCTCGAGATTTGCTCAGAGCACCGGAGGTCCAGAGGCAGGGCCCTGTATCTCCCCTTCCCTTTGTGATCATTGCAAAGACATTCCTAGCTGATAGCGGGAGTGCCCATGAAGAAGCAAGCAGTGAGAGTGTGTTTGACACGACTGTGTGCCTTCCTGGCCTCAACTCCACAGGGGGCCTTTCCTCTAGAAGTAGGCCCCATGTCCCCTTGGGGAGGGTGTCATGCCTCTTTTCTCCTCACTGCCAAAGGGTGGAGCCAAGCTCGCTCTGTCAGAGGTACAAAAACAGCAATTGAATGGATTTTCAAGCTCTTGCTAGGCTGCACCCTTTCAGGGCCCACTTTACTGAAACAGGTGCTCTGTGGCCCCTGGTTGGGTATGCAGGTTCACAAACAGGGTGAGATCCTGTCCAAGCCAAGAATTTTCCTGAAAGACCTAGGCTCACTAGAGCTCTCCTCCAGAGCAAAGGGGATAGAGGAGATGTATGGAGGAGTCTTTGCCTTTCCCTGTGAGTGTGGGGCTACTCCCTACGGCCCCAAGCTCAGGGATAACTGCCTCTAAGAAAGGAATGGCAAGAAGCGCTATTCTTGGAGGTTGGGACAGGGAGTTCGCAGCATGTGGGGAAAGAAAGACTTCTTCGGGGAAGAAGAGGCAACCACCGGGGGTGTGTTTGCAAGCCTCTATTTGGAAGGAACAGGTTTGCTTATACAACTCAAGACCTCCAGATCTGCTCAGAGGACTGAAGTTCCAGAGACAGGGCCATGTATCTCCCCTTCCCTTTGAGATCCTTGCAAAGACATTCCTAGCAGATCCTGGGAGTGCCCATGAAGAAGCAAGCAGCGGGAGTGTGCTTGACATCACTGGCTGCCTACCTGGGCTCAGCTCCTCAAGGGGCCTTTCTCTCCTGGTAGGCCCTATGTCCCCTTTGGGAGAGGGTTGTGCCCTCTTCCCTCCACACTGCCAAAGGGTGGAGGTGGAGCAAACTCGTTCTCTCCGAGGTTAAAAAAAAAGACAAATTGGATGGATTTTTAAGCTCTTGCTATGCTGCACCCCTCCAGGACCCACTCAAGCAAAACAGGTGCCCTGTGGCCCCTAGGTCGGGTATGCAGGTTCACACACCGGGTGTGATCCCGTCAAAGCCAAGAATTTTCCTGACAGACCTAGGCTCACTAGAGCTCTCCTCCAGAGGAAAGGGGACAGAAAAGACGTGTGTGTGGAGGTGGCTCTGCCTTTCCAGGTCCCAATCTCAGGGATAACTGCCCCTAAGAAAGGAACTGCTGCTGCTGCTAAGTCGCTTCAGTCGTGTTCGACTCTGTGCGATGCCATAGACGGTAGCCCACTAGGCTCCCCCGTCCCTGGGATTCTCCAGGCAAGAACAGTAAGTGGGTTGCCATTGCCTTCTCCAATGCATGAAAGTGAAAATGAAAGTGCAGTCGCTCAGTCGTGTCCGACCCTCAGCGACCCCACGGACTGCAGCCTACCAGGCTTCTCCGTCCATAGGATTTTCTGAAAGGAACTGCAAGAAGCGCTTTTCCAGGAGGCTGGGAAAGGGAGTTCGCAGGATGTGGGGAAAGAGAGCCTCCTTCGGGGAAGAATAGGCGGCCACTTGTTTTGTGTTGCAAACCTCTATTTGGAAGGAACAGGTTAGCTTATACAAAGGGAGACCTCCAGATCTGCTCAGAGGACCAAAGTTGCAGAGGCAGGTCGGTGTATTTTCCCTTCACTTTGCGATCCTTGCAAAGACATTCCTTGCTGATAGATGATTCAGCAAGGGCCTTTGAGACTGTTGTTTTCTTTCCTAGGTTCAAAGATTCCTTCAGTTCCTAATATAGATATCCTAGAAATTATCTGACATCCGTGAAAATCTGATATGTCCTGGTCAAATGCTGTCAGTTATAATTCCAGTTATCATATTAAAGCATTTCAAGTCGCAGCAGTGACCAGATTACATTGTCAATTTCTATTTAATCAGGTTTTAACCATGTCCTCTATGGTTTCACACTGATGCCTTTGCAGAAATACTGCTACTTCAAGATATATGGAATATACTTTTTCTAAGCTTACCGATAATTTGTTTGTTTGTTTGTTTGTCTTCTGGTAAGCTGGTACCAGATGGAATTTAGTCTCCTCTCTAGGTTAAGAGAACAAAGTTTTCTTAGAATGCAATTTTTGATAACAGACTATGAGTTTCTTTACCTTTCATTGATTTATAATTGTTTTCATCATCTGTTTTTTTACTTCAGTAAAGTAAATAAGCCTTATTTAAGATTTTGGTACATGTAGGATGGACTAAGCTTTCCCCACTCTTGCAAGTTCTCTTAACCCTTCAGATTCTTCTCGTGGGACCAAGATCTCACTTTCCTCCAGAGGGACAATCCAAGCTTTTCATTAGTTGATCTGCCCCTGACATCAGAGTCAATTTGAGCACGAGTTGGCCTATAATTTAGGCATGAAACTATGACTACATAAAGAAAAGGTGACTTTATGATTCAGGGATGGCCATGATATGCCTTGCACTTCAGAGAAAATGGGTTAAAATGATTTTTTTTTCCTTCAAAACTGAACAGCCAGTTTTTTCAGCATATGCAATTGAAAACATCTATTCATTAGGTCAGTTTTCATTCCAATCCCAAAGAAAGGCAATGACAAAGAATATTCAAGCTGCTGCACAATTGCACTCATCTCACACGCTAGTAAAGTAATGCTCAAAATTCTCCAAGTTCACATGAACTGTGAACTTCCAAATGTTCAAGAGGGATTTAAAAAATGCAGAGAAACCAGAGATCAAACTGCCAACATCCACTGGATCATTCAAAAAGCAAGAGAGTTCCAGAAAAAAAAAAACATCTATTTCTGCTTTATTGACTATGCCAAAGCCTTTGACTGTGTGGATCACAATAAACTGGGAAAAATTCTGAAAGAGATGGGAATACCAGACCACCTGACCTGTCTCTTGAGAAACCTGTATGCAGGTCAGGAAGAAACAGTTCGAACTGGACATGGAACAACAGACTGGTTCTAAATAGGAAAAGGAATGTGTCAAGGCTGTATATTGTCACCATGCTTATTTAACTTATATGCAGACTACATCATGAGAAACACTGGGCTGGAGGAAGCACACGCTGGAATCCAGATTGCTGGGAGAAATATCAATAATCTCAGATATGCAGATGACACCACCCTTATGGCAGAAAGTGAAGAAGAACTAAAGAGTCTCCTGATGAAAGTGAAAGAGGAGAGTGAAAAAGTTAGCTTAAAGCTCAGCATTCAGAAAACTAAAATCATTGCATCCAGTCTCATCACTTCATGGCAAATAGATGGGAAAACATTGGAAACAGCAGCAGACTATTTTGGGGGGCTTGGAAATCACTGCAGGTGATGGCTGCCTCCATGAACTTAAAACATATTTATGACTTGGAAGAAAAGTGATGACCAAACTAGACAGCATATTAAAAAGCCGAGACGTTGCTTTGCCAACAAAGATCCATCCAGTCAAGGCTATGGTTTTTCCATATGTCATGGATGGATATGAAAGATGTACTATAAAGAAAGTGACAGCTGAAAATTGGATGCTTTTGAACTGTGGTGTTGGAGAAGGTGCTTGTAGGTCGCTTAGACTACAAGGAGATGCAACCACTCCATCCTAAAGGAAATCAGGTCTGAATATACATTGGAAGGACTAATACTGAACCTGAAACTCCAATACTTTGGCCACTTGATGTGAAGAGCTGACTCACTTGGAAGTTGCTTTGATTTTCCTGTGAGTGTGGGAGCCCTCCCTGGGCAAAGGGCCTCAGGGGTCATTGCCACTGAATCATGACCTCCAAGCAGGCGCATTCCAGCTGTGTGACATTCAGGAAGCAGGAGACTGGGAAAACTATCTTCCTTAGAGGAAGGAAAGTCATCCACAGAGAGTGTGTTTTCAGGCCTCTCTTTGCAGCAAGTGTTTTGCTTCTCAGACATCAGAGCTGCAGGCTTGCTCTGAGGGCCTCAATTGCAGAGTCAGGGCTGTGTGTCTCACTGCACTTTCCAAGCATTGCAGACACATTCCTAGGTTGGAGCAGTGCTTCCCATGAGAAAGAAGCCTCGGGAGTGTGTCTGAGCGGGCTGAGTGCCATGCTAGGGTCACCTAGTCGAGGGCACCTTGCACATCCAATGGGCCCCAGGCGAGTAGCTATGGACCGGCCCTTCGGTTGAGACATCCCAAAGCAGGGAACAAAGCTAGCTCTGTCAGAAGGAGGAAAACAGCAATGGGATGGATTTTCAAGCAGTTGCTAAGTCACACCACGTTAGGGCTCCCCGGGAAAGAAATGCAAATTTTGGCCTCTAGGCCCAGTATCCAGATGTGTGCACAGGATATTTTCCCCACAGGATCCAAGAATGTTCCAGACAGACCTAAGCTCACTAGCTCTCTCCTGCAGAGGAAATGAAATATTGTTGCTGAACCACGAAAAGATGCTGGGATTCTTGGCTTATGGAGGAGAAGAATTCAATCCAGGGCCCAAGACGAGGCTTGATTGCTCAGAGCTTTTGTGCAATAGAGTTTTATTAAAGGATAAAGGAGATAGAGAAAGCTTCTGACAGAGACATCACAAGGGGCAGAAAGCGTACCCCCTTGCTAGTGTTAGTAATGGAGTTATATACTCTCCAATAAGTTATGACAACGAACAAAAGAATGTCTGGAGGTTGTAAAGACTCACTAGACCTACTCCCATAATTGACATTTTAAGATAACAGGATTAGCCAGAAGGTTTTTTCCAGAGACCGTCCTCAAGAAGGATGCATGATTGTTATATAATCCTAAGGAATGTAGAGGGAAAAACAGTTTGTCCTTTCTTCCTCCTTGAGAATTCTAGACCCCTCTCTCCTTGGGGACCCTTGAACTTCTTAGAAACCTGCCTTGGCAATGACTCTCTCAGAAACATGATTGAACAGCCGTTTGGAGCTTCCTTTGACTTTCCCTGGGAGGGAGGGAGCCCTCCCTGAGCACAGGGCCTCAGGGGCCATGGCCAATGAAAAATAATCTCCCAGCAAGTGCTTTTCAGCCCTGTGTGGCTCTCAGCCCACAGGAGGCTGAGAAAACTCTCTTCCTTGGAGGAAGGAAAGGCAGCCCAAGAGTGTGTTTTCAGGCCTGTATCTTGCAGCAAGTGTTTGGCTTGTTAGACATGAGACCTGCAGGCCTGTTCCAACAGACTCAATTCCAGAATCAGGGCCTTGTGTCTCCCTGCAGTTTCCTGGCCTTGCAAACACATTCCTAGGTGAGAGCAGTCCTGCCCATGGGGAAGCAGGCTGCAGGAGTGTGTCTGAGGGGGCCAGGTGTCATGCTGGGGTCACCTGGTCGAGGGCACCTTGCACCTCCAATGGACCCCAGGCAAGGAGTTGCAGGCCACCACCTTGCTTCTGAAATCCCAAAATGGGGAGCAAAGCTCGCTCTGTCAGAGGGAAGAAAACAGCAACAGGATGGATTTTCAAGCAGTTGCTAGGCTGTACTGCGTTAGGGCTCCAAGGAAGGAAAATGCAAATTTTAGCCCCTACGACTGGTATCCAGGTGGGCTCCCAGGATGATTTCCCCGCAGGATCCAAGAACGTTCCAGACAGACCTGGGCTCACTAGCTCCCTCCTGCAGAGGAAACATGATAGAACAGCTGTTTGGAGGTTGCTTTGACTTTCCCTGGGAGGGTAGGATCCCTCCCTGGGTGCAGGGCCTCAGGGGCCATTGCCGCTGAGAAATGCCCTCTAAGCCAGACCTTTGCAGCCTTGTATGACTCAGCACGGAGGAGACTGGAAAAGCTCTCTTCCTTGGAGGAAGGAAAGGCAGCCCCAGAGAGTGTGTTTTCACACCTGTATCTTGCAGCAAGTGTTTGGCGTCTCAGACGTCAGACCTCCAGGCCTGCTCCAACGGCCTCAGTTCCAGAGTCAGGGCCGTGTATCTCCCTGCATTTTCTGAGCCTTGGGAACACATTCCTAGGTCAGAACAGTCCTGCCCATGGGGAAGGAGGCTGCGGGAGTGTGTCTGAGGGGGTCGGGTGTCATGCTGGGGTCCAATAGACCTGGTACCTCCAATAGACCCCAGGACAACAGCGGTGGGGCTCCCCCTGGCTTCCGAAATGCCAAAGCGAGAAGCAAAGCTAGCTCTATCAGAAGGAAGAAAAGAGCAATGGGATGGATGTTCAGGCTGTTGCTGGGCCGCACCACTTCAGGGTCCCCCCCGAGAGGAACAGGCGCCCTGTGGCCCCTAGGTCCGATATGCAGGTTAACACACAGGGTGTGTCCCCATAGGAGCCAAGAATTTTCCTGACAGACCTAGGCTCACTAGAGCTCTCCTACAGGGCAAAAGGGGTAGAACAGACTGTGGATGTGACTCTGCCTTTCCCAGCGAGCATGGGGCCCTCCCTACGGCCCCGGGCTCCAGGAAAAATTGTCCCTGAAAAATGACCTCCAAGAAGCGCTTTTCCAGCAGGCTGGGATGCAGAGTTCACAGGATGCGGGGAAAGTGATCGTCCTTCAGGGAAGAAGAGGCAGCCACCCAGTGTGTGTTTGCAAGCCTGTATTTGGAAGAAACTGGTTAGCTCCTTCAAGGGGAGACCTCCAGGTCTGCTCAGAGGACCGAAATTCCAGAGGCAGCACCATGCATCTCCCCTGTCCTTTCTGAGCCTTGGAAAGACATGCCTAGCTTATAGCGGTATTGCTCATGAAGAAGCAGGATGCAGGAATGTGTCAGACATGACTGGGTGCCTTCCTGGGTTCAGCTCCGTGAGGGGCCTTTCCACTCAAAGTAGGTCCCATGCCTCCTTGGGGAGGAAGTGGGGCCCCCTTGCCTCCAAATTGCCAAAGGCTGGAACAAAGCTAGTTCTATCAGAGGTAAGAAAAGAGCAATTGGATGGATGTGGAAGCTGTTGCTGGGCTGCACTGCTTCAGGCCCCCCACCCCTCCGCCCCCGAGAGAAACAGGCGCCCTGTGGCCCCTAGGTCCTGTATGCAGTTTCACACATAGAATGTTTCCCCATAGGAGCCAAGAATTTTCCTGACAGACCTAGGCTCACTAGAGCTCTCCTACAGAGCAAAGGGGATAGGACAGATATGTGGCTGTGACTCTGCCTTTCCCTGGGAGTGTGGAGCCGCTCCCTATGGCCCCGGGCTCCAGGGGAAATTGCCCCTGAATAATGACCTCCAAGAAGCGCTTTTCCAACTGGCTGAGACGTGGAGTTCTCAGGATGCAGGGAAAGTGAGTGTCCTTCGGGGAAGCAAAGGCAGTCACCTGTTATCATGACTTACTAGAACAGTAGGTACCTTCTCCGGTTGGGCAGAGGCCTTCCCTACCTGATCTGAAAAAGAAAATGAAGTAGCTCGCTGATTTGAGAAATAATTCCAAGACTTGCGTTTCCAACCAGTATAGAATCCGACAATGGCCCTGTCTTTGTAGCTGCGTTAATTAACAGGTATGTGAAGCTCTAAATATCAGTGGAAATTACATACAGCATATAGGCCCCAGTGTTCTGGAATGGTGGAAAGAAACAACCAAACTCTTGAAGAGACACATTAAAAATGGATCATAGAGACTGACTGTACATGGATGGGCTTGCTTCCGGCAGACTTACTCATATTACGGGTTACCGCACGTTCCCATAGTTGTTGTCCTTATGAAATTTTCTATGGGAGAACCCCTCCCACAGTGAGGCAGGTGTTAGCAGATTTACCACAAGTAAGGGGGTGGGATTTCACAGCAGATGGAACAATTAGGTAAGGTAATAAATCAGGTAACTAAGTTTGTAAAAAAAAGAATATCATTCCCCCTTGAGGAACAGATTCATGAATTTGTGCTCAGTGATCAGGTGTGGCTCAATGACTGGAAACACAATTCCATGGCCTGACATAGGAAAGGTCCTTATACTGTTGTTTTAGCCACAATTCTGAAAGAGATGGGAATACCAGACCACCTAACCTGCCACTTGAGAAATCTGTATGAAGGTCAAGAAGCAACAGTTAGAGCAGGACATGGAACAACAGACTGGTTCCAAAAAGGAAAAGGAGTATGTCAAGGCTGTATATTGTCACCCTGTTTATTTAACTTCTATGCAGAGTACATCATGAAAAATGCTGGGATGGAAGATACATGAGCAGCAATCAAGATTGCCGGTAGAAAAATCAATAAAGCTAGATATGCAGATGACACCACCATTATGGCAGATGTGAAGAGGAACGGGTATGTCGGGGAACTTCTTGAGTTGCAGCAAGGGTGTGAAGGACCCTTTGGAAGTTCCAGAGGTTACGTGTGGTTAGTCTCGAGATGCCTCAGCGGAAGTGGGCCTAATGTCGCCTGGAATGGAGAGGCTCCTGGATATTCCCGAGTTTCAGCAGGTGCTCTCGAGTTACGACGGGGACTTCAGGGACCCGCTCTGGAGGCCTCAGGAAAGGCCAGTCATCATGCGTGTTGCTAGGGGGCCTCTAGTGATTCTTCTCCCGTCGATGCCGGGGCCTAAGACCTTGTGTGGAGTCGGTGCCGGAAGCTGAGGATTCCTCTCCAGTGCTGACATGGATTTTGGGGTACTTCTCGAGTCTCCACAAGGGAGTCAGGCCTCGTCTTGAGTGGGGGCATGAGCGTGCCCTTTCTTCCCATGCTGTAGCAGCAGTGTCACGCTACCCGTTGCGTGGACCAAGGGATCTGTGGCTTTCCCTCGAGGCTTTCCCACGAGGCTTTCCCACAGGGCTGTCCCACGTGACACCGTGGTGTGAGTCGATCCTCGGCGTGAAAGCTGAGGCAGTGCAGGGAAAACAGGTTCCTGTGGAATGGACTGAGACATCTGGGGGAGTCTCGGAATGGTGGCACGACCCTGCAGTTCCTCTGCCCTTTCCTTTGGAGAGTGCCTCCTCTTGAGATGCGATGGGAATGCCGGGAATTCTTTCCCGACCAATCAGGGAAAGTATCCCTCATCTCCAGCTACAAGGCGGAAACGGAGCACCTCTGGAAGTGGGCGAAACACTCGTGCTTCCTCTTGAGTGGAGACGGGTATGTCGGGGAACTTCTTGAGTTGCAGCATGACTGTGAAAGACTCTTTGGAAGATCCAGAGGTCAGGTGTGATTAGCCTCGAAACACCTCAGCGGAAATGGGCCTCATCTCATCTGGAGGGGAGAACCTCCTGTATTTTACCGAGTTGTGGCAGGTGCTCTCGACTTATGACGGGGACCTCAGGGACCTGCTCTGGTGCCCTCAGGAAAGGCCAGTACCCATGCGAGTTGCTAGGGGGCCTCTCGGGATTCCTCTCCCGTCGATGGCGGGGCCTAAGACCTTGTGTGGAGTTGGGGCCGGAAACTTCGGATTCCTCTCCAGGGTTGACAGGCATCTTCTGGTATTTCTAGAATCTCCCCAGGAGAGTCAGTGGTAGTCTCGAGTGGGGGAATGCACGAGCACTTTCCTCCCGAGCAGTAGCAGCAGTGTCACGCTTCCCGTGTCGTGAATCAAGGGATCTGTGGCTTTCCCTCGAGGCTTTCCCAAGAGGCTTTCCCACAGGGCTGTCCCAATTGCCACCGTGGTGAGTGTCGATCCTCGGCGGGGAAAATTGAGGCAATGCAGGGGAAACAGGTTCCTCTGGAATGGACTGAGATGTCTGGGGGACTCTTGGAATGGTGGCACGACACTGGAGTTCCTCTCCCCTTTCCTGTGGAGGGCGCCTCCTCTTGAGAAGCGAAGGTAACGGGGGAATTCCTTCCACACGAATCAGGGAAAGGATCCCTCATCTCCATTTACGGGGAGAAATCGAGGCTCCTGTGGATGTGGGCGGGACACCGTGCTTCCACTCGAGTGGAGACGGTTATGTCGGAGTAATTCTTGAGTTGCAGCAATGGTGTGAAGGACCCTTTGGAAGTTCCAGAGGTTAGGTGTGATTAGCCTCAAGACGCCTCAGCAAATGGGCATCATCACGCCTGGAGGGGAGAACCTTCTGGATTTTTCTCGAGTTGAGGCAGAGTGCTCTCGACTAACGACGGGGACCTCAGGGACCCACTCATGTGACCTCAGGAAAGGT
>NW_017212343.1:0-16717 GCF_001704415.2 Capra hircus
CAAGAAACTGGAGTGTGTTGCCATTTGCTACTCAAGGGATCTGCCCAACCCAGGAACTGAGCCCCCATCTCTTGTGTCTTTTGCATTGGCAGGCTGATTCTTTTATCACTGAGCCACCTGGGAAGCCCATTTATAAATATAAACAAGATATTAGCTATAAAGTACTTAAGCTGAACATATTTGGATATTAGCTACCACTCATTATGAAAATATTTTGTTTTATTGAATCTTAAAATTGATATCACTTTAAAATATTATTTTATTTTGTTCCTTTGTTTTCCTTTTTGTAATTCCTTTACTTTGAATGTAAGATTTATTTTCAAGCTTGAGTTTTCTTTTGTCCATTTCTTCTCCTGAGTAATTTAACTTGTAATCAGTTTAGCATTCATACCTTTAGACATGGGGAATATATCAATAAGTTCTGTTCTGTAGCAAATCCATTACATTAGTGAAACTTAGTTAAGGTACTGTTAGTCTTATTTCCACTCATCAATGCTTCTGGCCTCCTTGGATTGCATTCTGAGAACTGGCATTATCCTATATTTTGTGTTTACAATGAACTGAGTAGAACAGTCTAGTGACTACTAGACATAATAACTACATTAACTAATAGGATCAGAATAATAATTTTTTCTCTGTTTTGTACTGGCAGACAAGTAGTCCAACAAACCTGAGTTGTTAACAAAGTAAAGACAGAAAATGCTGTACAAAGTCTTTGTAAATGCTAATGCTGGTACAGTTATGCAAGCACATATACTGCCTAACAAGATTAATATTGCCAGCTGTTTGCATTCAAGAGAAATTTAATTTCAATTTCAATATTATATGAAACACTGAAAAGAGAGACAATAATAGTTAAATTGAAGTTGTATCATAATTACAAATGAAGAAATTAAAACATACCTTCATGTTACCTGCTGTGATTGTTAATGAATGAACAAAGTGTAATGTTTGAATTTCTATTATGGAGAGCTATTTGAAAAAAAAATGTTTTGTTATAATATACAGTTTCTACAAACATTTTCGCTTATTTTAATAATCTTTTATGGTATATTCTTTTGGTTGTAAATCCTAGGAAACTAAAAATTCATGTTCCATTATCTAAGTGGTGGGCATACGTCAGGGAATTGACTCACCTTGCTCCATACAAACTTTCTAACTTCCAGAGGCTGGAAAGTTAAAAACCTACATTTCCTCAAAAACACTGGAAACTCAAGTTTTGTATGTAATTTTGGGTCTCAGGGTCACAAAGAGTCAGACACGACTGAGCAACTGAACAGAACTGAACTGAATGTGCAACTTGGGGCTCACTCAGTGCTTCAGTGGTAAAGAATATGCTTGCCAATGCAGGAGACAGTTTCGATCTCTAGGTCTGGAAGATCCCCTGGAGTAGGAAATGGCAACCCACTCCAGTATTCTTGCCTGGAAAATCTCATGGACAGAGGAGCCTGGTGGGTTACAGTCCATGGGCAAAGAGTTGGACACGACTAAGCATAGCACACGTGAAACTGAGAAGGTAGAAAGGAGTCTAGGGTATGTGTGTGAGGTTTTTCTGCTGATAAACACCCTGCTGGAATTGTCTAATAACTCTTGGGTACCTATCCAGGATCATGGTTTTGTTGCTCAGAGCTGTCTCCTCATAATAACTTCCTAATCATGACCAGCTTCTAGGTAACAGAAGATGCATTAACTCCTGGGTGGTTCAGTTCTGAGGCAAAGCTCTCAGAGTTGTTCTGTTAAACACAATTTAGCATTTCAGCCTTTGCTAGAAATGTGAAAGCCTTTTAAAATTTCATAATGCATTTTTTTCCATTGATAATAGCAGAGTGTATCCTCTGCATTTGGACCAGCTGATATCATTAAGAATAATTTACTTTTAATTTTTTTTACTTATATCAATTTTTAAAGAAATATATTTATAGTAAAATAAACCAAAAATTGGAGATAATACTATAGTAAGTAACAAGTAGACATTCCCTGGCTCTACCTCCAATCCCATAGCTAGAGATATAATAGTTCATAAATAGCTCAGGGTTTTATTCTTTTTAGAGTTGCTTCATATTTCTAAAGAGTGAAAATTGAAACAATGATTAGTTCATGATAGACATGTTCTGCTGATTTTCTATCAGGTTATAACTACATTCCTTCCTCTCTCTTTCCTCCACAACCAACCAATACAGTTATATCATATTTTTTTATTTCCTCATTATATTTGTAACTTAAATACTATGTCTATACATTCATCCCCTTTCCATCAACTCTAGTAATAGTATTTTGACCCCATTCTTATAAGATAAGAATATATCAGCCCTGGCCTTTCCTGACCTCCCTATCCTCTCTCTCTCTCACTCCTGCTTCCATTCATTTCTTTACTGCAGTATTAGTAAAATGGATTGGAATGGGTGAATTTAACTCAGAAGACCATTACATCGACTACTATGGGCAAGAATCCCTTAAAAGAAATGGAGAAGCCATCATAGTCAACAAAAGACTCCAAAATGCAGTAATTGGATGCAATCTTAAAAAAGACAGAATGATCTCTGTTTGTTTCCAAGGCAAACTATTCAATATCACAGTAATCCAAGTCTCTGCCCCTACCAGTAATGCTGAAGAAGCTGAAACTGAATGGTTCTGCGACGATCAGGCTTCAACAGTACATGAAATGTGAACTTCCAGATGTTCAAGCTGGATTTAGAAAAGGCAGAGGAACCATAGATTAAATAGCCAACATCTGTTGGATCATCAAAAGAGCAACAGAGTTCCAGAGAAACATCTACTTCTGTTTATGACTATGCCAAAGCCTTTGACTGTGGACCACAACAAACTCTGGAAAATTCTTCAAGAGATGGCAGTACCAGACCACCTGACCTGCCTCCTTAGAAATCTGTATGCAGGTCAGGAAGCAAGAGTTAGAACTATACATGGTACAACAGACTGGTTGCAAATAGGAAAAGGAGTACATCAAGGCTGTATATTGTCACCCTGCTTATTAAACTTATATGCAGAGTACATCATGATAAATGCTGGGCTTGATGTAGCACAAGCTAGAATCAAGATTGTGGGAGAAATATCAATAACCTCAGATATTCAGATTACACCACCCTTATGGCATAAAGTGAAGAAGAACTAAAGAGCCTTTAGTTCTTTAGAAGAGAGTGAAAAAGTTGGCTTTAAAGCTCAACATTCAGAAAATGAAGATCATGGCATCTGGTCCCATCACTTCATTGGCAAATAGATGGACAAAAGTTGGAAACAGTGACAGACTCTAGTTTTGGGGGCTCCAGGATCACTGTAGATGGTGACTTCAGCCATGAAATTAAAAGACTCTTGCTCTTGGAAGAAAAGTTATGACAACCTAGACAGTATATTAAAAAACAGAGACATTACTTTGCCAACACAGGTCCATCTAGTCAAGGCTATGGTTTTTCCAGTAGTCATATATAATGTGAGAGTTGGTCCATAAAGAAAGCTGAGCACCAAAGAATTGATGCTTTTGAACTGTGGTGTTGGAGAAGACTCTTGAGAGACCCATGAACTGCAAAGAGATCCAACCAGTCCATCCTAAAGGAAATCAGTCCTGAGTATTCATTGGAAGGACTCTTGGCTGAAACTGAAACTCCAATACTTTGCCCACCTGATGCCGAAGAACTGATTCATTTGAAAAGACCCTGATGCTGGGAAAGATTGAAGGCAGGAGGAGAAGGGGACGACACATGATGAGAACGGGGTGAATGGCATCACCGACTCAATGGCCATGAGTCTGAGTAAACTCTGGGAGTTGGCGATGGACAGGGAGGCCTGGCCTTCTGCAGTCCGTGGGGTCACAAAGAATTGGACACGACTGACTGACTGAACTGAACTGAACTGTACTGATAGTTATAACTATAGCATCTATAGTAAATAGCACATTTTCTTTCTCTTAACAATGTCTATTGAACTTAAAAGGCTTTAAACTTTCTTTAGAAATATTAGGATTTGATAATGAAAGTCTTATTTCTATGATTGAATTGTTTATAATTTTATTCCTTTTCTCATGGTCATTTAATTCCTGACCTTTCTGATCAGGAGTTACACTCCAGTCTTTTCTCCTTTGAAATCTCTCCATTGCTTTGCTGTCTTATTTGTTGTTCCCTTCATATTTTTTTCTGCTTTGTATTTTATGAAGCACTAGAAGCTACACACTACACTAAAACATAAGGAATTCTACTTGACAGAAAAGAGCAGGCTTTGCTTTATTATGAGTTTACAAAGCCTAGAATGTCATCAGTTTTTTAACCTTATTTAGTTTGCCGCAGAATAACCTCAGGGAACAAAGCACAGATACTCTTGGCTTCTTTTCCTGGACGGTAATTGGAAGTTTGCAAGGCATCATGGTCATGGGTTTCTTTTTTTTCCACAATATTTTACTGTGAAATTGTTTATATTGAAACCCATTAGCCAATCCTATGTTAACTCACAAAGTTATATATAGTTTTCTATCATGTTATTTAGCTTAGTAATCTCTTTCTCATACCTTAAGGCAACTTAATACTTCTGAAATACCACTGGACTTTCTCATGATTCCTCAAGATTATTATGATTATATAAGATATTTCTGTCCTTTTGTGAATTAATTTTAATATCTGTGTATATGAATTATTCTGTGTATTATCATTATAAATATTCAAATATACAGATAAAGGGTACTAGTTTCTTGTAGTAGTAAATTCCAAGCCTGCTTAAGTCTCAATAGTTAACAGGTAGAGAAGAGATAGGAAGACAGGAAACAGGTGGATCCAGTGTCAGGTGCCTTGGAGAGCTGTTGCACCAGTCCTATAAGAAGTGACATAGACAATATCCAGTGTGGAGGCAGGCAGGTTTCTTGAGGGCAAGTCATGATGCTTATAGATGAACCAGTGTCACGTTGTAATTGATCATGACATCCAGCCCTATCACTTCATGGCAAATAGGTGGGGAAACAGTGGAAACAGTGACAGACTTTATTTTCTTGGGCTCCAAAATCACTGCAAATGCTGACTGCAGCCATGAAATTAAAAGATGCTTGCTCCTTGGAAGAAAAGCTATGACAAACCTAGACAGTGTATTAAAAAGCAGAGACATGACTTTGCCGACAAAGGTCTGTCTAGTCAAAGCAATGGTTTTTCCAGCAGTCATGTATGAATGTGAACGTTGATCCATAAAGAGAGCTGATTGCTGGAAGAATTGATGTTTTTGAACAGTGGTGTTGGAGAAGACTCTTGAGAGTCCCTTCAGCTGAAAGGATATCAAACTAGTTAACCCTAAAGGAAATCAGTCCTGAATATTCATTGGCAAGACTGATGCACAAATTCGAATACTTTGGCCACCTGATGCGTAGAACTGACATTGGAAAAGACCCTGATGCTGGGAAAGATTGAAGGCAGGAGGAGAAGGGGACGACAGAGGATGAGATGGTTGGATGGCATCATTGACTTGATGGACATGAGTTTGATCAAGCTCCGGGAGCTGGCGATGGACAGGGAAGCCTGGCGTGCTGCAGTCCATGGGCTGGCAAAGAGTTGGACACAACTGAGCAACTGAAACTGAACTGTTTATTAAAATGTCATCTATTTATGATTCCCTGGACTTCTGGCTAAAAATTCAGATTATGTAATCCTGTTCCAGTTGTTAGGCCTGAGAGAGGATCTAGAAATCTGTATTAAACTCCCTAGGTGATGCTTATGAATCTTAAAATTTGGGAACATATCTCTAAGCATACCAGATCCTGGGCTTAGGACAGAAAGATAAAAAATACTAGGCATTTAATTTCACTTGCTTACTCCCTTTCACTCAAGTATTGAAACCAGTCTTTCTAGTCCACTGTCAGCCTTGTTAGTGAGGATAAAGGAGTGTCAAGTCTATACCTATATGTTCAAAGCACTTATACCTGCTGTGAAGGGAACTGGAAAGGGATGGGCCTGAGAAAGGATGGCTTATCTTTATTTTGTCCTCTGCCCTACTGAATATGACATTAAAACATGAAAACTAAGCTTCATCACATACCACTGTTTTCCATACAAGTACTTAAAGACTATATTTAATAGATGTAGCTTCATAACCAATATAAAATAATATATGAACATATTATGCACAGAAGAACTGTACAAAAAAGATCCTCATGACCCAGATAATCACAATGGTGTGATCACTCACTGAGAGCCAGACATCCTGGAATGTGAAGTCAAGTGGGCCTTAGGAAGCATCACTACAAACAAAGCTAGGGGAGGAGGTGGAATTCCAGTTGAGCTATTTCAAAACCTGAAAAATGACATTCTGAAAGTGCTGCACTCAATATGCCAGCAAATTTGGAAAACTCAGCAGTGGCCACAGGACTGGAAAAGGTCAGTTTTCATTCCAATCCCAATTGCACTTATCTCACATGCTAGTAAAGTAATGCTCAAAATTCACCAAGTCAGGTTTCAGCAATACATGAACCATGAACATACAGATGTTCAAGCTGGTTTTAGAAAAGGCAGAGGAACCAGAGCTCAAATTGCCAACATCCGCTGGATCATCGAGAAAGCAAGAGAGTTCCAGAAAAACGTCTACTTCTGCTTTATTGACTAGTCCAAAGCCTTTGACTGTGTGGATCACAATAAACTGTGGAAAATTCTGAAAGAGATGGGAATACCAGACTACCTGACCTGCCTCTTGAGAAACCTGTATGCAGGTCAGGAAGCAACAGTTAGAACTGGACATGGAACAACAGATGGGTTCCAAATAAGAAAAGGAGTATGTCAAGGTTGTATATTGTCACCCTGCTTATTTAACTTATATGGAGAGTACATCATGATAAACACTGGACTGGAAGAAGCACAAGCTGGAATCAAGATTGCCAGGAGAAATATCAATAACCTCAGATATGCAGATAATACCACCCTTATGGCAGAAAGTGAAGAAGAACTAAAGAGCCTCTTGATGAAAATGAAAGAGGAGAGTGAAAAAGTTGGCTTAAAGCTCAACATTCAGAAAACGAAGATCATGGCATCTGGTCCCATCACTTCTTGGCAAATAGATGGGGAAACAGTGAAAACAATGGCTGACTTTATTTTTCTGGGCTCCAAAATCACTGCAGATGGTGATTGCAGCCATGAAATTAAAAGACGCTTACTCCTTGGAAGGAAAGTTATGACCAACCTAGACAGCATATTAAAAACCAGAGACATTACTTTGCCAACAAAGGTCTATCTAGTCAAGGCTATGGTTTTTCCAATGGTCATGTATGGATGTGAGAGTTGGACTGTGAAGAAAGCTAAATGCCAAAGAATTGATGCTTTTGAACTGTGGTGTTGGAGAAGACTCTTGAGAGTCCCTTGGACTGCAAGGAGATCCAACCAGTCCATCCTAAAGGAAATCAGTCCTGGGTGTTCATTGGGAGGACTGATGTTGAATGAAACTCCAATACTTCGGCCACCTGATGTGAAGAGCTGACTCACTGGAAAAGACCCTGATGCTGGGAAAGATTGAGGGCAGGAAGAGAAGGGGACGACAGACTATGAGATGGTTGGATGGCATCACCAACTCGATGGACGTGGGTTTGGGTAGACTCTGTCAGTTGGTGATGGACAGGGAGGCCTGGTGTGCTGCGGTTCATGGGGTGCAAAGAGTTAGACACGACTAACCAATTGAACTGAACCAATGAGCATATTAACCACATTATAGTTTATGAGACCTAATATCCCTTTGTAACTTTCACTGATATGAAAATGTCTGTTTTTTCTTGAATAAAAATGAAAGCTATACTAGTCTTAGATAGTTAAAAAATGTCTTAAATATAGTGTTGAAATTATATAAACTTTAATAGCCCAATGACGACTTTCTTTTCATTCACCTGGTGAATACAAACAAGCCTATTTGCTGGAGTAAAATCATTTGGAGTATGCTCTGCTGCATTAAACTGTAGAGGCTTTTGATGTTAAGAAATGTGATTTTGATTTCACCTGCTGACTTTTTGAAGGCAATTTATTATAACAAACAGTTGATAGTGATATCATGCTGTTGGCACTTGAGCTTTCTGCTGGAGGTTGTAATCCAGTCTTTGCAAACCTGTAATTACTATTTCCTAAGTAATTCTAGGTTTTCATTATTGAGTCTGGATATGTCTAAAAGGTATTGAGAAGTAATACACAAACAGGCATACTGATAAAATGATAAAATAATTGTTTGTGTTAACAATATTCAGTTTTGATCTTTTTGATGATATAATGACAGACTACTGGCAGCAACATTTAGTGCCACTGGCCAGTTAAGTTTTTTTTTTTTAATGTTATTGTTATTATTGTTTTTATAGTTAACCAAATCTTATAGTATTTCAAAAGAAAGATATTTTATTCCAATGTTATGATCCTCTAAATCATAGCTTTGAGAAAGAAGTGAAAGATTAAACTGTAAATGTCCATGGTTATTCAAGGTAAATATTTTAAAATAGTTTTCAATCAATAGCAAACTCTATATAGTAAATGTGGAAGCCATAAAAATCTGTGTAATGGAATGTGAAAAAAAATTGCTTATTTTGGAAAAAATTCTGGGTAATCATTTCTCTTGTGAAATATATAGGTAATATAATATATAATTCTACTAAACAGTTAAATATCCCAAATCAAAGTTTAATTCTTTGATATATGTGACAATATATCATATATAATACCTTCTTTTGTGAAAGAGAATTAAACCTTTCTTTCATTTCTTAAAATCACTTTAATATGTTTTAGGTCCTGTCCTAGGCACGGGGAATAGTATTCTTAAGAAGAGCAATGGTTTGCCCTAGGAGACCATAAATTCTGCTGGACAACATAGAAAAGAAACAAAAACCTTTTCAAATCTGCAGCCACCCCACTACACTAATTTTGATGCAGATTTTTTTCTAAAGTGTCAATAGATTACAGGATCTAGGAGTGGGAGAACTAGATTCAATTTAATCAGATTGATTAAAATTTGATGCCTTTAGACTATGTGTGCATGCATATGTACTTATTAAAATACATTGAAATATTTTTCTAAAAGGATAAATAAAGTCTTGACATCAAAGTTAAGTTCTGTAATGAATGATATTTTAAGCCCACGTCTCAATATTGGCATCATGTAGGTTGGTAGTATTTAGCCTCTCTAAAGAAGAGTTGGTGATGGACAGGGAGGTCTGGCGTGCTGCGGTTCATGGGGTGACAAAGAGTCGGACACGACTGGGTGACTGAACTGAACTGAACTGAAGAAGAGTTTGTGAAGGCTTGACCAAAAGGAAACTTCATAGGGTTACCTTTATGGAGGAAAGAGAGGCAAAGGAATGAAATGGGGGTTTGGAATAGAATCCCAGATGTGATGAAGTTTGTATTGTGGAAAGCACACTGCACTTGTGATGCAAACATAGGAGCTTAAGACTTGCCTTGTTCCTTTTGAGTTATTTTACCTAGGACAAGTTATTTTACCTAAGGACAATATTAAAGCCCAGTGGTTCCTTCAGGGCTATTGTGAGAATCAAATGATATAAATTTAAAGCAGGAGTTTTTAATTTGAGGAGCACTGATGGCTGCAGCTGGTCTGTGAATCAACTGAAATTGAATCTTGATGTTAAGGGTGTGGATTCATTTCTCTCTTCACAGCCTCAAATGGATCTCAGTGATGTTCTAAAAAACTCACAACTCTTGCTCTCAAGTGTCACACACTTTCTTTTTTATATAATTTCTCCACTATTTTTCCCATTTAGGGATATTTTTTCTTTTAATTTTTGAGACATAGCACAGGTAACTGCTTGCAATTATTGCTTTTTGTTGTTGTTTTTACTTTGTTTTGTTCCCCCTGAAATACTTTGTTGTGTTTATATCCATTTGTGTGACATTGACACATTCAAGGAAAGGGGAAAAAAAAACTGAAGAAATTCAAGATGTCAGTTACTCAATATGAGAATAATCTGCAAAAGGCAGTAAATTGACAGTGAGCTAGAATGTAGCCTTCAGTTCAGTTCAGTTCAGTCGCTCAGTCGTGTTCGACTCTTTGCGACCCCATGAATCGCAGCACGCCAGGCCTCCCTGTCCATCACCATCTCCTGGAGTTCACTCAGACTCACGTCCTTCGAGTCCGTGATGCCATCCAGCCATCTCATCCTCTGTCGTCCCCTTCTCCTCCTGCCCCCAATCCCTCCCAGCATCAGAGTCTTTTCCAATGAGTCAACTCTTTGCATGAGGTGGCCAAAGTACTGGACCTTCAGCTTTAGCATCATTCCTTCCAAAGAAATCCCAGGGTTGATCTCCTTCAGAATGAACTGGTTGGATCTCCTTGCAGTCCAACAGATTCTCAAGAGTCTTCTCCAACACCACAGTTCAAAAGCATCAATTCTTCAGCGCTCAGCCTTCTTCACAGTCCAACTCTCACATCCATACATGACTACTGGAAAAACATAGCCTTGACTAGGTGGACCTTAGTTGGCAAAGTAATGTCTCTGCTCTTGAATATACTATCTAGGTTGGTCATAACTTTTCTTCCAAGGAGTAAGTGTCTTTTAATTTCATGGCTGCAGTCACCATCTGCAGTGATTTTGGAGCCCCTCAAAATAAAGTCTGACACTGTTTCTACTGTTTCCCCATCTATTTCCCATGAAGTGATGGGACCAGATGCCATGATCTTCGTTTTCTGAATGTTGAGCTTTAAGCCAACTTTTTCACTCCCCTCTTTCACTTTCATCAAGAGGCTTTTTAGCTCCTCTTCACTTTCTGCCATAAGGGTGGTGTCATCTGCATATCTGAGGTGATTGATATTTCTCCCGGCAAGCTTGATACCAGCTTGTGTTTCTTCCAGTCCAGCGTTTCTCATGATGTACTCTGCATAGAAGTTAAATAAGCAGGGTGACAATATACAGCCTTGACGTCCTCCTTTTCCTATTTGGAACCAGTCTGTTGTTCCATGTCCAGTTCTAACTGTTGCTTCCTGACCTGCGTACAGATTTCTCAAGAGGCAGGTTAGTTGGTCTGGTATTCCCATCTCTTCCAAAATTTTCCACAGTTTATTGTGATCCACACAGTCAAAGGCTTTGGCATAGTCAATAAAGCAGAAATAGATGTTTTTCTGGAACTCTCTTGCTTTTTCCATCATCCAGCAGATGCTGGCAATTTGATCTCTGGTTCCTCTGCCTTTTCTAAAACCAGCTTGAACATCAGGGAGTTCACGGTTCACGGTTCACGTATTGCTTTTGCCACTTCATAGATGATATACTCTATTCCAAATATTGTTTTCAAAGTTTCTGAGATAAACAGGGAACATATGGCTGAAATAACTTCTAAGAACATCTTTTATATAAACAGCTATATTGTTTCGTTTTTAGGGCTGGCCTTCTTTTTTTTGAAATCAGTTTTAGTGCTTTTCCTTGAATGAAATCAAAATATGTGAAACTGCTGAGAAGAAATTTGATTATTTTTTCCCACAAGTAGTACCTACCAAAAGAATACAGAGAAGATTTTAAAACTATGAAATATGGAATTAAAAATGGTAATATACATAATAATAGTGTATATTTTAATAAATATATTAACATCTAAAACATTTGTTTATAACTTTCCCATCTTAATACTCTAGTTTTCATTACTCATCCTGAGAAGGATAGTGATTTCAAGAACAAAAGTCTGGGAGACCATCATGACAACAGTAAATTTCTAACTTGGGCAAAGGTCACTGTTCTCTCATATGTTGATGTCAATGGTTCTTTGATCACTTTTAGAAAAAGGAAGGTAGAAAAGGGATTTAGGGAATCCCTTTACATCCTCTTGAGATTTTACACATATTCTTTACTTGGCTCTATTATCTTAAATGTCTCCAATACACACTTACCCTGACTTCCAAATATCGTCTCTTAAAATGTACATATAAGGAATTTAGAAAGATGGTAATGATGACCCTATATGTGAGACAGCAAAAGAGACACAGATGTAAAGAACAGACTTTTGGACTCTGTGGGAGAAGGCGAGGGTCGGATGATTTGAGAGAACAGCATTGAAACCTGTATATTATCATATGTGAAACAGATCGCCAGTCCAGGTTTGATGCATGAGACAGGGTGCTCAGGGCTGGTGCACTGGGATGACCCTGAGGGATGGGATGGGGAAGGAGGTGAGAGGGAGGGTCAGGATGGGGAACACATGTACAGCCATGGCCGATTCATGTGAATGTATGGCAAAAAACCACCTCAATATTATAAAGTAATTAGTCTCCAATTTTAAAAAAATGTAAGCCCTTTTATAATTAATATCTTAACAGAGAGTCATGGTAACTTCCAGTTAATTAGGAATAATTGCTTTTTCCCGGCATTGAAATACTTGGAGAAGGCAATGGCAATCCACTCCAGTGTTCTTGCCTGGAGAATCCCAGAGACGGCGGAGCCTGGTGGGCTGCCGTCTATGGGTTCGCATAGAGTCGGGCACAACTGAAGCGACTTAGCAGCAGCAACACTGAAGTACTAGGGGAGTTCTGTTTTCGGTGGTGATGTAAGTGTGACTGCGCTGCTGCTGCTGCCAAGTCGCTTCAATCATGTCCGACTCTGTGCAACTCCAGAGACGGCAGCCCACCATGTTCCCCCGTCCCTGGGATTCTCCCAGGTGAGAACACTGGAGTGGGTTGCCATTTCCTTCTCCATGACTGTGCTAGAAGTTAGTATTTTTAGAAGTTAGTAGTTTTTACAGTTGGGGCTGCTATGAGATAGAACAAACTTGAAAACGCAGCTACACACGTTTAGGACAGTGAGGTAAGGAGAAGAGAAGGGCTAAGAAACAGGAAGGTGCTGTTCAGTAAATGAGAACAAGCCAAAAGGAAAGTAGCAGTTGTAACATTTGCCTGGAACTGACCTTGGAGTGAAAAGAATAAGGGAACTTCCGGTTTTTCTGCCCTAGGTATTGAAACTCAGCCCAGAGGCCTTAGCTCTGTGTTGCAGCTGCCTTAGGGACTTTTTGTGTGGAATGCTGTAATGAACCTCTGAAAAACAAGTAACTCCCATGTGGACTTTTACAGAGGTAGTTTAATGGATGGTAGGGATGGAGAGCAAGGGAGAAGGGGAGGGAGAGCTAACACTTTGTTTCTCATTTTGGAGTGGTGAAAATGTTCTAGAATTATGGGTGATTTTCACAGCCTTGTGAATATGCTAACATCCACTGTATTGTACATTTTAAAATGGTGCATTTATGTAAACTGTATTTCAGTGAAAAGAAATCTAGTCGTAGGTTGGTATCGCTCTGCAGTGATTTCTGTCAGGAGCTCAGCTGACCTGGAGAGCAACCACTGAACAGCCAGGTGCAGTTATTAAGGTGATAAGCCAGAGAGAAAAAGTCAAGCCTTTAACCACTTACTGTGCTGTATAAGCAAATGGCTAGAACTAGAGAAAATGCCGACTTCCCCTATTCTGTCTATCCAGAAGGAGGGCCTGGGGGGTTCAGGAAGACTTGGGGGTCACGTTACTGTTGAGGTCATGAACCAAAGGCTTCAAGAATATTACAGACTAAGGTATGGGGCTGGAGAGGGCTAGGAATGGAAAGGCAAATACAGAATAATGAGTCGGAGTAGGGAAGTGTTTTCAATCTTCACGCTCCTAGCCCCGCACGCCGCCTGCCCCTACGCTGCGCAAAGCTGGGCGCAGGCAGTAAAGACGTCTTAGTAGAGGTGCCTGCGGAAGACTTCAGTCGGAGAACTCAGCTCAGGAGACCTGAAGATGGAGGCACTCGGCTAGAAATGCAAATAGGCAAAGAGCAGAGTCACCAGAGGGTTCTGAATTCCTGACTGCAGCGTTGGAGACGGCAAGGCACCTACTGTGCATCAAGGCTGGCGTCCAGAAGTCAGGCCCACCAGGTAAAACCTTAGTCATTGCCTGTGGTCAGCTCTGAAACATCTTTTTAACCAGGAGGCAGACTTCTTAATCTCTAATAAATCACCAGTTGTTTTGTGAGACATATTTTTTTGTTGTCCCTTACATTCTTTGCATTAGATTGCCAAGTAAATCATCATCTCAGTTTTCAGAAGAAAAAAAAATCAACAACAAAAAATACTTTTCAGTATCTTCTAGGTGGTAAATTAATTCATACATTTGTGGGCTTCTCTGTACCATCAGTAATTTGTTTGGACATGCATTGTGTGTTCTATTAATTTTCCATCATATTAAATATCCTCACTATAAAGAGACCATTTGTTACATGATGGTCCATAGGACCATCAGTGAAAATTGAAAATGTAGACAGATATATTAACAAAAAGATTAAGAAAGCACTGCACACAAATTTAGATAAAAGATAAAGATTTGTGTAACTTTTAGGTAACTAAATGGAGAACTCTGAAGTTAGGATATTATAGATATTTGCCTATTTACCCCATTGGAATAACTAAAATTAATGTAAATCAAATTAACACATTTACTGAGCAGTTTATTATGAGCATGCTGGTAAAATGGCTGTTAAGTGATACAATGGTAAAGAAGTAAACACACTCTCTACCTTCTTCAAGCTGATAGAGGAGCAGGAGGGTGTAGGCAAATAGCCAATTGCACTATAGTGTAATAAATGCTCTGATGAGGGAAATGTAGTTAAAGGGCTTGTTTAAGGGGTGACTAAAATGACCCTTAATTCAGTTTCACAAGTGAGTTGTGGTGGTTTTTAAGAAATGGCTACTTGGATAAAGTAAGATCTTATCTCCACCTTGAATAGTGAAAATGGGAAGCAGTATAAGAAGAGGTGTCTTGTGAAAATGAAGAAAATACACCAACACCCACAGACTAAGGTGTTGTGTGGGATTGAATGGAGTGTAATATGGCTTTAGTATGAAGTGTCAGGTAAGAGATTGGTGAGAGCGGGAGCTAGAAAAAGAGGTGATGACAGAATAACGAGGATTTTCCCTGATAGGTTGGAAGGAAACAATTGAATGTCATTGTACAGGGTGATGACATAATCATATTTGCCATTTGCATTTGACAGTCTTCCTAATGTCAGTGCCAAGAATGAATTGGTAATGAGTACGAGCAAAGACAGAAAAGTTATTTTAAAAGCTTTGGCATTAATTCTGGCAATAAAATTGTATTCAAATTTAGGATGTTAGTCATCACAGTGGAGTGTGGTATATGGATACACAAAACATCTTTATGATTTAAAATGCATGGGGACTAGTGGTTGAATATGGAATGTTTGGGAAAGGATTTAAATATCTAGTTTAGACCGTGGGGTGGACATGGTGCAATTTACTCAAAGGAACAAAGAGCAATAGATATGGAAATATGACATATGTTTGATATGTTGAATTTGTAACATATATGAAAAATCCAGGTGGAAATAATTCAGCAGTCAGTCATATATTCATGTGTGTATGTATGTCTGATTCAGGAAAGAGACCTGAGTTGTGGCTATAGATTTCAAAATCATCAGTCTTGGTGGCTACCCAGTATCTTTTAAATATATTTCCACTTAATTAAATGTGAGTTTCTCTTGCTTCCACACAGGAATTCACTGATGTACAATTTATGAGATATAATTTGCATACAGTGAAATACACACATCTTAAGTGTACAGTGCTTTGACAACCATGTAACCCCTATGGAAACACAGAACATTTGTCTTTAGATGTGCAGAGTACACTCTGTTGATCTGCAATCTCCTGCCCAAAGCAGTCAGCATTTAATTTTTATTACCATAGATTCCTTTTGCCTGTTCTAAACGTGCATATAAATAGAAGGATAAATATGCCTTGTTTCTGATCCTTAAGGATGGGACATTCAAAATTCTGTCATTAATTATAATGGCAATTTTATGTTTTGTTTACTTTGCTGACATTATAAAATATCAGTTATATATTGAGTCAAATGTTTTTTTTTTAGTCCTTGTGATCATAGGAAATCACCTTATTATTTAAATGAACTACATTGATTTTCATATGAAGAACTAAGTTTCTATTATTAAAATAACCTATCTTGGTCATTATACTTCTTATATTGCATTATAGTTTTTATATTGCCAGATTTGATTTGCTAATATTTTGCTAAAGGTTTTTGTGTCCATATTCATGAGGGATAATGTTCTGTTACTTTCTTTTCTTGTAATGTCTTTGGTTTGGGTATCATGGTTCTATTGATTCATAAAACATGTTGGAGAATGTTTCCTTTTCCTGTTTTTCCTGGATGAGTTTATATAATATATTGATAATATTTAATTTTGAAATGTTTGACATAATTCGCCACTGAAGCCATCTGAGCCTGGAGATTTTTTAGGGGTGTTTTTTTTTTTTTGTCTGTGTGTGTGAGAATGATGAGTATATTGGAATATAATTTACATAGAGTAAAATTTACTCTCTTAATAAATATGATGAGTTGTGTCAACCACAGTCAAGATAAAGAATATATCAGCATCTCCAAACATTGTCTTGGAGCTGCTGGCAGTCAGTCCCTCCTACATACCTCTCTTCTAGAAAATACATGTCGGATTTCTCTCTATATACAATTTAACAGTTTTTTTTTTTTTTTCTTAAATGGCCAAAGGGGAATCACATTATTCCCATAGTCATATTATGTTGCTGTTTGTGTCTGGCATCTTTCATTTGGCATAATTCTTTTGAGATTTAATCAAATTGTTGCATGTATAATATGTTGTCGCTATTGTTGAACAAAACCCATTGCAAATTACTTATATTACAATGAGTATATGGTTTGTTCTAAGTGTAGGACTATATAGTAGTTCTGCGCTGCTGCTGTCAC
>NW_017212344.1:0-16717 GCF_001704415.2 Capra hircus
GGGGGAGATTCTGGCGGCCATAGGCGAGCCTTGCGCCTTGCTTTAAGGCTCCCTCCCCAGGAAGGAGCAGGCTGTGTGAGGCTCGGAAACGCCACTGGCGCCTTCCTGGCTTCAGCTCTACCCCTGCCTTGCCTTTGCACTTAGGTCCCAAGCGTCCTTGAGGAGGGCTTAGGGGCTGGTGGGTTGCACACTGCCAAGGGCTCCAGCAGTGAAAGCTCTGTCAGAGGGAAGCGAAGGGCAACAGCAGGGCTCCTTCAGCGGTTCCTTGGCCGCCCAGACAAAGCTCCGCACGGAGAGCACCAGGTTCCAAGGGCCCCTGGCTGGGTTTTGCATCCCCACACTCCCAGAGGCTGACTCCGTGGGTGCCTAGAAAGTGTGTGAGAGACGTAGGTTCCCTAGCACTCTCCTCCCCAGCAGAGACATGTGCAGGTGGTTGGGGCCTTATCCTGCGTGTCTGGGTTCCCGCCCACAGCCTCAACTCAGGGGAAGCAGCCCCTGAGGCAAGACCTGCTGGAGGAGCCCTGCGCGCCCGCCTGATAGGCGAGAGCACAGCCAGCAGTGTAGCGAGCCTCCTCGGGAGAAGAGGAGGCAGCCGAGCCCAGTCAAGAGGAAAGCCCTGCTTGCACGGAGCTAAGTGGGCCTCCAGTACGGCAGAGCTCTAGCTCTGCTCAGAGCCCCGATCTGGCAGAGTTTCTGGCGCGAGGCTGCTCGGCCGGGGCTCGCCTTGCCCAGACTTGCCTTGCTTTTAGGCTCCCTCCCCAGGAAGGAGCTGTCTGAGCGAGCCTGGGAGACGCCACTGGTGCCTTCCTTGCCTCAGCTCCAATCCTGCCTTGCCTTTGCACATAGGTGCCAGGCGTCGTTGGGGAGGGCTTAGGGGGTGGTGGGTTGCACACTGCCAAGGGCTTCAGCAGTGAGAGCTCTGTCAGAGGGAAGGGAAGGGCAACTGCAGGGCTCCTCCAGCGGTTTCTAGGCCGCCTAGAATCAGCGCCGCACCGAGAGCACCAGGCTCCAGGGCCCCTGGCTGGGGTTTTCAGCCCCGCACACACGGAGGCTGATTCCTTGGGTGCCCAGAAAGTGTATGACAGACGTAGGTTCCCTAGCACTCTCCTCCCCAGCAGAGACATGTGCAGGTGTTTGGGGCCTGATCCTGCGTGTCTGGGTTCCTGCCCACAGCCCCAACTCAGGGGAAGCAGCCCCTGAGGCAAGACCTGCTGGAGGAGCCCTGCGCCCCCGCCTGATAGGCGAGTGCACAGCCAGCAGGGAAGCGAGCCTCCTCGGGGGAAGAGGAGGCAGCCCAGCCCCGTCAAGTTGAAAGCCCTGCTTGCACGGAGCTAAGTGCGCCTCCAGTACGGCAGAGCTCTAGCTCTGCTCAGAGCCCCGATCTGGCAGAGTTCCTGGCGCGAGGCTGCTCTGCCGGGGGCTAGCCTTGCCCAGACTTGCCTTGCTTTTAGGCTGCCTCTCCAGGAAGGAGCAGGCAGCAGGAGCCTGGGAGTCGCCACTGGCGCCTTTCTTGCCTCAGCTCCAATCCTGCCTTGCCTTTGCACTTAGGTCCCAGTCCTCCTTAAGGAGAGCTTAGGGGCTGGTGGGTTGCACACTGCCAAGGGCTCCAGCAGTGAGAATTCTGTCAGAGGGAAGGGAAGGGCAACTGCAGGGCTCCTCCAGCGGTTGCTTGGCCGCCCAGATTCAGCGCCACACGGAGAGCACCAGGCTCCCAGGGCCCCTGGCTGGGGTTTTCAGCCCCGCACACACGGAGGCTGATTCCTTGGGTGCCCAGAAAGTGTATGACAGACGTAGGTTCCCTAGCACTCTCCTCCCCAGCAGAGACATGTGCAGGTGTTTGGGGCCTGATCCTGCGTGTCTGGGTTCCTGCCCACAGCCCCAACTCAGGGGAAGCAGCCCCTGAGGCAAGACCTGCTGGAGGAGCCCTGCGCCCCCGCCCTGATAGGCGAGTGCACAGCCAGCAGGGAAGCGAGCCTCCTCGGGGGAAGAGGAGGCAGCAAGTCCCCGTCAAGCTGAAATCCCTGCTTACACGAAGCTAAGTGCGACTCCAGTACGGCAGATCTCTAGCTCTGTTCAGAGGCCCGATCTGGCAGAGTTCCTGGCACCAAGATGCTCTGCCATAGGCGAGCCTTGCGCAGACTTGCCTTGCTTTAAGGCTCCCTCCCCAGGAAGGAGCAGGCTGTGTGAGGCTCGGAAACGCCACTGGCGCCTTCCTGGCTTCAGCTCTACCCCTGCCTTGCCTTTGCACTTAGGTCCCAAGCGTCCTTGAGGAGGGCTTAGGGGCTGGTGGGTTGCACACTGCCAAGGGCTCCAGCAGTGAAAGCTCTGTCAGAGGGAAGCGAAGGGCAACAGCAGGGCTCCTTCAGCGGTTCCTTGGCCGCCCAGACAAAGCTCCGCACGGAGAGCACCAGGTTCCAAGGGCCCCTGGCTGGGTTTTGCATCCCCACACTCCCAGAGGCTGACTCCGTGGGTGCCTAGAAAGTGTGTGAGAGACGTAGGTTCCCTAGCACTCTCCTCCCCAGCAGAGACATGTGCAGGTGGTTGGGGCCTTATCCTGCGTGTCTGGGTTCCCGCCCACAGCCTCAACTCAGGGGAAGCAGCCCCTGAGGCAAGACCTGCTGGAGGAGCCCTGCGCGCCCGCCTGATAGGCGAGAGCACAGCCAGCAGTGTAGCGAGCCTCCTCGGGAGAAGAGGAGGCAGCCGAGCCCAGTCAAGAGGAAAGCCCTGCTTGCACGGAGCTAAGTGCGGCCTCCAGTACGGCAGAGCTCTAGCTCTGCTCAGAGCCCCGATCTGGCAGAGTTTCTGGCGCGAGGCTGCTCGGCCGGGGGCTCGCCTTGCCCAGACTTGCCTTGCTTTTAGGCTCCCTCCCCAGGAAGGAGCTGTCTGAGCGAGCCTGGGAGACGCCACTGGTGCCTTCCTTGCCTCAGCTCCAATCCTGCCTTGCCTTTGCACATAGGTGCCAGGCGTCGTTGGGGAGGGCTTAGGGGGTGGTGGGTTGCACACTGCCAAGGGCTTCAGCAGTGAGAGCTCTGTCAGAGGGAAGGGAAGGGCAACTGCAGGGCTCCTCCAGCGGTTTCTAGGCCGCCTAGAATCAGCGCCGCACCGAGAGCACCAGGCTCCCAGGGCCCCTGGCTGGGGTTTTCAGCCCCGCACACACGGAGGCTGATTCCTTGGGTGCCCAGAAAGTGTATGACAGACGTAGGTTCCCTAGCACTCTCCTCCCCAGCAGAGACATGTGCAGGTGTTTGGGGCCTGATCCTGCGTGTCTGGGTTCCTGCCCACAGCCCCAACTCAGGGGAAGCAGCCCCTGAGGCAAGACCTGCTGGAGGAGCCCTGCGCCCCCGCCTGATAGGCGAGTGCACAGCCAGCAGGGAAGCGAGCCTCCTCGGGGGAAGAGGAGGCAGCCCAGCCCCGTCAAGTTGAAAGCCCTGCTTGCACGGAGCTAAGTGCGCCTCCAGTACGGCAGAGCTCTAGCTCTGCTCAGAGCCCCGATCTGGCAGAGTTCCTGGCGCGAGGCTGCTCTGCCGGGGGCTAGCCTTGCCCAGACTTGCCTTGCTTTTAGGCTGCCTCTCCAGGAAGGAGCAGGCAGCAGGAGCCTGGGAGTCGCCACTGGCGCCTTTCTTGCCTCAGCTCCAATCCTGCCTTGCCTTTGCACTTAGGTCCCAGTCCTCCTTAAGGAGAGCTTAGGGGCTGGTGGGTTGCACACTGCCAAGGGCTCCAGCAGTGAGAATTCTGTCAGAGGGAAGGGAAGGGCAACTGCAGGGCTCCTCCAGCGGTTGCTTGGCCGCCCAGATTCAGCGCCACACGGAGAGCACCAGGCTCCCAGGGTCCCCTGGCTGGGGTTTTCAGCCCCGCACACACGGAGGCTGATTCCTTGGGTGCCCAGAAAGTGTATGACAGACGTAGGTTCCCTAGCACTCTCCTCCCCAGCAGAGACATGTGCAGGTGTTTGGGGCCTGATCCTGCGTGTCTGGGTTCCTGCCCACAGCCCCAACTCAGGGGAAGCAGCCCCTGAGGCAAGACCTGCTGGAGGAGCCCTGCGCCCCCGCCTGATAGGCGAGTGCACAGCCAGCAGGGAAGCGAGCCTCCTCGGGGGAAGAGGAGGCAGCAAGTCCCCGTCAAGCTGAAATCCCTGCTTACACGAAGCTAAGTGCGACTCCAGTACGGCAGATCTCTAGCTCTGTTCAGAGGCCCGATCTGGCAGAGTTCCTGGCACCAAGATGCTCTGCCATAGGCGAGCCTTGCGCAGACTTGCCTTGCTTTAAGGCTCCCTCCCCAGGAAGGAGCAGGCTGTGTGAGGCTCGGAAACGCCACTGGCGCCTTCCTGGCTTCAGCTCTACCCCTGCCTTGCCTTTGCACTTAGGTCCCAAGCGTCCTTGAGGAGGGCTTAGGGGCTGGTGGGTTGCACACTGCCAAGGGCTCCAGCAGTGAAAGCTCTGTCAGAGGGAAGCGAAGGGCAACAGCAGGGCTCCTTCAGCGGTTCCTTGGCCGCCCAGACAAAGCTCCGCACGGAGAGCACCAGGTTCCAAGGGCCCCTGGCTGGGTTTTGCATCCCCACACTCCCAGAGGCTGACTCCGTGGGTGCCTAGAAAGTGTGTGAGAGACGTAGGTTCCCTAGCACTCTCCTCCCCAGCAGAGACATGTGCAGGTGGTTGGGGCCTTATCCTGCGTGTCTGGGTTCCCGCCCACAGCCTCAACTCAGGGGAAGCAGCCCCTGAGGCAAGACCTGCTGGAGGAGCCCTGCGCGCCCGCCTGATAGGCGAGAGCACAGCCAGCAGTGTAGCGAGCCTCCTCGGGAGAAGAGGAGGCAGCCGAGCCCAGTCAAGAGGAAAGCCCTGCTTGCACGGAGCTAAGTGGGCCTCCAGTACGGCAGAGCTCTAGCTCTGCTCAGAGCCCCGATCTGGCAGAGTTTCTGGCGCGAGGCTGCTCGGCCGGGGGCTCGCCTTGCCCAGACTTGCCTTGCTTTTAGGCTCCCTCCCCAGGAAGGAGCTGTCTGAGCGAGCCTGGGAGACGCCACTGGTGCCTTCCTTGCCTCAGCTCCAATCCTGCCTTGCCTTTGCACATAGGTGCCAGGCGTCGTTGGGGAGGGCTTAGGGGGTGGTGGGTTGCACACTGCCAAGGGCTTCAGCAGTGAGAGCTCTGTCAGAGGGAAGGGAAGGGCAACTGCAGGGCTCCTCCAGCGGTTTCTAGGCCGCCTAGAATCAGCGCCGCACCGAGAGCACCAGGCTCCCAGGGCCCCTGGCTGGGGTTTTCAGCCCCGCACACACGGAGGCTGATTCCTTGGGTGCCCAGAAAGTGTATGACAGACGTAGGTTCCCTAGCACTCTCCTCCCCAGCAGAGACATGTGCAGGTGTTTGGGGCCTGATCCTGCGTGTCTGGGTTCCTGCCCACAGCCCCAACTCAGGGGAAGCAGCCCCTGAGGCAAGACCTGCTGGAGGAGCCCTGCGCCCCCGCCTGATAGGCGAGTGCACAGCCAGCAGGGAAGCGAGCCTCCTCGGGGGAAGAGGAGGCAGCCCAGCCCCGTCAAGTTGAAAGCCCTGCTTGCACGGAGCTAAGTGCGCCTCCAGTACGGCAGAGCTCTAGCTCTGCTCAGAGCCCCGATCTGGCAGAGTTCCTGGCGCGAGGCTGCTCTGCCGGGGGCTAGCCTTGCCCAGACTTGCCTTGCTTTTAGGCTGCCTCTCCAGGAAGGAGCAGGCAGCAGGAGCCTGGGAGTCGCCACTGGCGCCTTTCTTGCCTCAGCTCCAATCCTGCCTTGCCTTTGCACTTAGGTCCCAGTCCTCCTTAAGGAGAGCTTAGGGGCTGGTGGGTTGCACACTGCCAAGGGCTCCAGCAGTGAGAATTCTGTCAGAGGGAAGGGAAGGGCAACTGCAGGGCTCCTCCAGCGGTTGCTTGGCCGCCCAGATTCAGCGCCACACGGAGAGCACCAGGCTCCCAGGTCCCCTGGCTGGGGTTTTCAGCCCCGCACACACGGAGGCTGATTCCTTGGGTGCCCAGAAAGTGTATGACAGACGTAGGTTCCCTAGCACTCTCCTCCCCAGCAGAGACATGTGCAGGTGTTTGGGGCCTGATCCTGCGTGTCTGGGTTCCTGCCCACAGCCCCAACTCAGGGGAAGCAGCCCCTGAGGCAAGACCTGCTGGAGGAGCCCTGCGCCCCCGCCCGATAGGCGAGTGCACAGCCAGCAGGGAAGCGAGCCTCCTCGGGGGAAGAGGAGGCAGCAAGTCCCCGTCAAGCTGAAATCCCTGCTTACACGAAGCTAAGTGCGACTCCAGTACGGCAGATCTCTAGCTCTGTTCAGAGGCCCGATCTGGCAGAGTTCCTGGCACCAAGATGCTCTGCCATAGGCGAGCCTTGCGCAGACTTGCCTTGCTTTAAGGCTCCCTCCCCAGGAAGGAGCAGGCTGTGTGAGGCTCGGAAACGCCACTGGCGCCTTCCTGGCTTCAGCTCTACCCCTGCCTTGCCTTTGCACTTAGGTCCCAAGCGTCCTTGAGGAGGGCTTAGGGGCTGGTGGGTTGCACACTGCCAAGGGCTCCAGCAGTGAAAGCTCTGTCAGAGGGAAGCGAAGGGCAACAGCAGGGCTCCTTCAGCGGTTCCTTGGCCGCCCAGACAAAGCTCCGCACGGAGAGCACCAGGTTCCAAGGGCCCCTGGCTGGGTTTTGCATCCCCACACTCCCAGAGGCTGACTCCGTGGGTGCCTAGAAAGTGTGTGAGAGACGTAGGTTCCCTAGCACTCTCCTCCCCAGCAGAGACATGTGCAGGTGGTTGGGGCCTTATCCTGCGTGTCTGGGTTCCCGCCCACAGCCTCAACTCAGGGGAAGCAGCCCCTGAGGCAAGACCTGCTGGAGGAGCCCTGCGCGCCCGCCTGATAGGCGAGAGCACAGCCAGCAGTGTAGCGAGCCTCCTCGGGAGAAGAGGAGGCAGCCGAGCCCAGTCAAGAGGAAAGCCCTGCTTGCACGGAGCTAAGTGCGCCTCCAGTACGGCAGAGCTCTAGCTCTGCTCAGAGCCCCGATCTGGCAGAGTTTCTGGCGCGAGGCTGCTCGGCCGGGGGCTCGCCTTGCCCAGACTTGCCTTGCTTTTAGGCTCCCTCCCCAGGAAGGAGCTGTCTGAGCGAGCCTGGGAGACGCCACTGGTGCCTTCCTTGCCTCAGCTCCAATCCTGCCTTGCCTTTGCACATAGGTGCCAGGCGTCGTTGGGGAGGGCTTAGGGGGTGGTGGGTTGCACACTGCCAAGGGCTTCAGCAGTGAGAGCTCTGTCAGAGGGAAGGGAAGGGCAACTGCAGGGCTCCTCCAGCGGTTTCTAGGCCGCCTAGAATCAGCGCCGCACCGAGAGCACCAGGCTCCCAGGGCCCCTGGCTGGGGTTTTCAGCCCCGCACACACGGAGGCTGATTCCTTGGGTGCCCAGAAAGTGTATGACAGACGTAGGTTCCCTAGCACTCTCCTCCCCAGCAGAGACATGTGCAGGTGTTTGGGGCCTGATCCTGCGTGTCTGGGTTCCTGCCCACAGCCCCAACTCAGGGGAAGCAGCCCCTGAGGCAAGACCTGCTGGAGGAGCCCTGCGCCCCCGCCTGATAGGCGAGTGCACAGCCAGCAGGGAAGCGAGCCTCCTCGGGGGAAGAGGAGGCAGCCCAGCCCCGTCAAGTTGAAAGCCCTGCTTGCACGGAGCTAAGTGCGCCTCCAGTACGGCAGAGCTCTAGCTCTGCTCAGAGCCCCGATCTGGCAGAGTTCCTGGCGCGAGGCTGCTCTGCCGGGGGCTAGCCTTGCCCAGACTTGCCTTGCTTTTAGGCTGCCTCTCCAGGAAGGAGCAGGCAGCAGGAGCCTGGGAGTCGCCACTGGCGCCTTTCTTGCCTCAGCTCCAATCCTGCCTTGCCTTTGCACTTAGGTCCCAGTCCTCCTTAAGGAGAGCTTAGGGGCTGGTGGGTTGCACACTGCCAAGGGCTCCAGCAGTGAGAATTCTGTCAGAGGGAAGGGAAGGGCAACTGCAGGGCTCCTCCAGCGGTTGCTTGGCCGCCCAGATTCAGCGCCACACGGAGAGCACCAGGCTCCCAGGTCCCCTGGCTGGGGTTTTCAGCCCCGCACACACGGAGGCTGATTCCTTGGGTGCCCAGAAAGTGTATGACAGACGTAGGTTCCCTAGCACTCTCCTCCCCAGCAGAGACATGTGCAGGTGTTTGGGGCCTGATCCTGCGTGTCTGGGTTCCTGCCCACAGCCCCAACTCAGGGGAAGCAGCCCCTGAGGCAAGACCTGCTGGAGGAGCCCTGCGCCCCCGCCCTGATAGGCGAGTGCACAGCCAGCAGGGAAGCGAGCCTCCTCGGGGGAAGAGGAGGCAGCAAGTCCCCGTCAAGCTGAAATCCCTGCTTACACGAAGCTAAGTGCGACTCCAGTACGGCAGATCTCTAGCTCTGTTCAGAGGCCCGATCTGGCAGAGTTCCTGGCACCAAGATGCTCTGCCATAGGCGAGCCTTGCGCAGACTTGCCTTGCTTTAAGGCTCCCTCCCCAGGAAGGAGCAGGCTGTGTGAGGCTCGGAAACGCCACTGGCGCCTTCCTGGCTTCAGCTCTACCCCTGCCTTGCCTTTGCACTTAGGTCCCAAGCGTCCTTGAGGAGGGCTTAGGGGCTGGTGGGTTGCACACTGCCAAGGGCTCCAGCAGTGAAAGCTCTGTCAGAGGGAAGCGAAGGGCAACAGCAGGGCTCCTTCAGCGGTTCCTTGGCCGCCCAGACAAAGCTCCGCACGGAGAGCACCAGGTTCCAAGGGCCCCTGGCTGGGTTTTGCATCCCCACACTCCCAGAGGCTGACTCCGTGGGTGCCTAGAAAGTGTGTGAGAGACGTAGGTTCCCTAGCACTCTCCTCCCCAGCAGAGACATGTGCAGGTGGTTGGGGCCTTATCCTGCGTGTCTGGGTTCCCGCCCACAGCCTCAACTCAGGGGAAGCAGCCCCTGAGGCAAGACCTGCTGGAGGAGCCCTGCGCGCCCGCCTGATAGGCGAGAGCACAGCCAGCAGTGTAGCGAGCCTCCTCGGGAGAAGAGGAGGCAGCCGAGCCCAGTCAAGAGGAAAGCCCTGCTTGCACGGAGCTAAGTGCGCCTCCAGTACGGCAGAGCTCTAGCTCTGCTCAGAGCCCCGATCTGGCAGAGTTTCTGGCGCGAGGCTGCTCGGCCGGGGGCTCGCCTTGCCCAGACTTGCCTTGCTTTTAGGCTCCCTCCCCAGGAAGGAGCTGTCTGAGCGAGCCTGGGAGACGCCACTGGTGCCTTCCTTGCCTCAGCTCCAATCCTGCCTTGCCTTTGCACATAGGTGCCAGGCGTCGTTGGGGAGGGCTTAGGGGGTGGTGGGTTGCACACTGCCAAGGGCTTCAGCAGTGAGAGCTCTGTCAGAGGGAAGGGAAGGGCAACTGCAGGGCTCCTCCAGCGGTTTCTAGGCCGCCTAGAATCAGCGCCGCACCGAGAGCACCAGGCTCCCAGGGCCCCTGGCTGGGGTTTTCAGCCCCGCACACACGGAGGCTGATTCCTTGGGTGCCCAGAAAGTGTATGACAGACGTAGGTTCCCTAGCACTCTCCTCCCCAGCAGAGACATGTGCAGGTGTTTGGGGCCTGATCCTGCGTGTCTGGGTTCCTGCCCACAGCCCCAACTCAGGGGAAGCAGCCCCTGAGGCAAGACCTGCTGGAGGAGCCCTGCGCCCCCGCCTGATAGGCGAGTGCACAGCCAGCAGGGAAGCGAGCCTCCTCGGGGGAAGAGGAGGCAGCCCAGCCCCGTCAAGTTGAAAGCCCTGCTTGCACGGAGCTAAGTGCGCCTCCAGTACGGCAGAGCTCTAGCTCTGCTCAGAGCCCCGATCTGGCAGAGTTCCTGGCGCGAGGCTGCTCTGCCGGGGGCTAGCCTTGCCCAGACTTGCCTTGCTTTTAGGCTGCCTCTCCAGGAAGGAGCAGGCAGCAGGAGCCTGGGAGTCGCCACTGGCGCCTTTCTTGCCTCAGCTCCAATCCTGCCTTGCCTTTGCACTTAGGTCCCAGTCCTCCTTAAGGAGAGCTTAGGGGCTGGTGGGTTGCACACTGCCAAGGGCTCCAGCAGTGAGAATTCTGTCAGAGGGAAGGGAAGGGCAACTGCAGGGCTCCTCCAGCGGTTGCTTGGCCGCCCAGATTCAGCGCCACACGGAGAGCACCAGGCTCCCAGGTCCCCTGGCTGGGGTTTTCAGCCCCGCACACACGGAGGCTGATTCCTTGGGTGCCCAGAAAGTGTATGACAGACGTAGGTTCCCTAGCACTCTCCTCCCCAGCAGAGACATGTGCAGGTGTTTGGGGCCTGATCCTGCGTGTCTGGGTTCCTGCCCACAGCCCCAACTCAGGGGAAGCAGCCCCTGAGGCAAGACCTGCTGGAGGAGCCCTGCGCCCCCGCCTGATAGGCGAGTGCACAGCCAGCAGGGAAGCGAGCCTCCTCGGGGGAAGAGGAGGCAGCAAGTCCCCGTCAAGCTGAAATCCCTGCTTACACGAAGCTAAGTGCGACTCCAGTACGGCAGATCTCTAGCTCTGTTCAGAGGCCCGATCTGGCAGAGTTCCTGGCACCAAGATGCTCTGCCATAGGCGAGCCTTGCGCAGACTTGCCTTGCTTTAAGGCTCCCTCCCCAGGAAGGAGCAGGCTGTGTGAGGCTCGGAAACGCCACTGGCGCCTTCCTGGCTTCAGCTCTACCCCTGCCTTGCCTTTGCACTTAGGTCCCAAGCGTCCTTGAGGAGGGCTTAGGGGCTGGTGGGTTGCACACTGCCAAGGGCTCCAGCAGTGAAAGCTCTGTCAGAGGGAAGCGAAGGGCAACAGCAGGGCTCCTTCAGCGGTTCCTTGGCCGCCCAGACAAAGCTCCGCACGGAGAGCACCAGGTTCCAAGGGCCCCTGGCTGGGTTTTGCATCCCCACACTCCCAGAGGCTGACTCCGTGGGTGCCTAGAAAGTGTGTGAGAGACGTAGGTTCCCTAGCACTCTCCTCCCCAGCAGAGACATGTGCAGGTGGTTGGGGCCTGATCCTGCGTGTCTGGGTTCCCGCCCACAGCCCCAACTCAGGGGAAGCAGCCCCTGAGGCAAGACCTGCTGGAGGAGCCCTGCGCGCCCGCCTGATAGGCGAGAGCACAGCCAGCAGTGTAGCGAGCCTCCTCGGGAGAAGAGGAGGCAGCCGAGCCCAGTCAAGAGGAAAGCCCTGCTTGCACGGAGCTAAGTGCGCCTCCAGTACGGCAGAGCTCTAGCTCTGCTCAGAGCCCCGATCTGGCAGAGTTCCTGGCGCGAGGCTGCTCTGCCGGGGGCTAGCCTTGCCCAGACTTGCCTTGCTTTTAGGCTGCCTCTCCAGGAAGGAGCAGGCAGCAGGAGCCTGGGAGTCGCCACTGGCGCCTTCCTTGCCTCAGCTCCAATCCTGCCTTGCCTTTGCACATAGATGCCAGGCGTCGTTGGGAGGGCTTAGGGGCTGGTGGGTTGCACACTGCCAAGGGCTCCAGCAGTGAGAACTCTGTCAGAGGGAAGGGAAGGGCAACTGCAGGGCTCCTCCAGCGGTTGCTTGGCCGCCCAGATTCAGCGCCACACGGAGAGCACCAGGCTCCCAGGGCCCCTGGCTGGGGTCTTCTGTCCGGACACCCGGAGGCTGATTCCGTGGGCGCCCAGAAAGTGTATGACAGAGGTAGGTTCCCTAGCACTCTCCTCCCCAGCAGAGACATGTGCAGGTGTTTGGGGCCTGATCCTGCGCGTCTGGGTTTCCCGCCCACAGCCCCAAACTCAGGGGAAGCAGCCCCTGAGGCAAGACCTGCTGGAGGAGCCCTGCGCCCCCGCCTGATAGGCGAGTGCACAGCCAGCAGGGAAGCGAGCCTCCTCGGGGGAAGAGGAGGCAGCCCAGCCCCGTCAAGTTGAAAGCCCTGCTTGCACGGAGTTAAGTGTGCCTCAGTACAGCAGATCTCTAGCTCTGTTCAGAGGCCCGATCTAGCAGAGTTCATGTCGCCAAGATGCTCTGCCATAGGCGAGCCTTGCGCAGACTTGCCTTGCTTTTAGGCTCCCTCCCCAGGAAGGAGCAGGCTGTGTGAGGCTGGGAAACGCCACTGGCGCCTTCCTGGCTTCAGCTCTACCCCTGCCTTGCCTTTGCACTTAGTTCCCAGCGTCCTTGAGGAGGGCTTAGGGGCTGGTGGGTTGCACACTGCCAAGGGCTCCAGCAGTGAAAGCTCTGTCAGAGGGAAGCGAAGGGCAACAGCAGGGCTCCTTCAGCGGTTGCTTGGCCGCCCAGACTAAGCTCCGCACGGAGAGCACCAGGTTCCAAGGGCCCCTGGCTGGGTTTTGCATCCCCACACTCCCAGAGGCTGACTCTGTGTGTGCCTAGAAAGTGTGTGAGAGACGTATGTTCCCTAGCACTCTCCTCCCCAGCAGAGACATGTGTTTGGGAGGGCTTAGGGATCGCTGAGTTCCACACTTCCAAGGGCTCCAGCACTGAGAGCTCTGTCGACGGGAAGGGAAGGGCAACTGCAGAGCTCCTTCAGCTGTTGCTTGGCTGTCCAGACTCAGCGCCACATTGAGAGCACCATGCACCCAGGGCCCCTGGGTGGTGTCTGCAGCCAGCAGGCTGGCGACTCACTTGTGGTCTCCCATCATTTGCCTGAAATACATAGGTTCCCTAATGCTCTTCTCCCCAGCAGAGCTGTGTGCAGGTTGTTGGGGCCTGCCCCTGCGTGTCTGGGTTCCCGCCCACAACCCCAGCTCAGGGGAAGTAACCCCTGAGCCAAGACCTGCAGGAGGCGAGGTATGGCTCCGCCTGGAAGCCGAGTGCACAGGACAAGTGGAAGGGAGCCTCCTCCGGGGAAGAGGAGGCAGCCCAGTCGCCTGCTGCTGCAAGCCTTGCTGGGGTGGAGCCGAGTGCGCCTCCAGTATGGCAGAGCTCCAGCTCCGCTGAGAGCCCTGATCTGGCAGAGTTCCTTGCGCGAGGCTGCTCTGCCTGGGGCGAGCCTTGCCCAGACTTGCCTGGCTTCTAGACTTCCTGCCCAGGAAGGAGCAGTCTGCACGAGGTTGGGAGACGCCACTGGCACCTTCCTGGCCTCAGCTCTGCTCCTGCCTTGCCTTTGCACCTAGGCCCCAGGCGTTCTTGTGGTGGCTTAGGGGCCGGTGGCTTCCACACTGCCAAGGGCTCCAACAGTGAGAGCTCTGTTCGAGGGAAATGAAGGGTATATTTGGAATGCAATCGTTTATCAGATGTGAGACCCACACCTTCACCCTGAACCCTCACCCCGAGCCCTTACCCTCGCCCTCACCCACACCCTCACCCTGAACCCTTACCCTCACCCTCACCTTGAAGCCTTACCCTCACCCTCACCCCTAACCCTAACCCTCACGCCTCACCCCTCACCCTAACAAGTTGGGGGGCTGTTCTGCACACTGTAACCTTAACCCTTCCCTCACCCGACACCCTATCCACATCCTAACCCTAACCCACTTCATAGTCACGCCCTCAACCCTATACTTACCCTTGAAGTACGTACCTGCATCATCTTCGTTTTGGACACTTCCCATGCATAACAAAAGACAAGGTTGGAATGTTTCAAACATCGATCCAAGACCCATTATCCACATAAAAGGGATATAAATACTCTGATCACATCATTTAAATCTCTTGCATCACCAAAATACCTCTCCACCACGTATCCAATCGCCATTGATGGATCACATCTATCTCATACATTTTATAACTTAGCAATCAGATACGCACCCGTAATCTGGGTAATTATATACACAGGATATATTGATACCATAAATATTTCAACAAATTCCACTTTCTACGATGAGTTCAATCTTCACAAAAGTAGGATGAACGGCACCTGTTTCCACTAGGATCCATAGCATTGCACAAAGTGACAGTGAGCGTGAAAATCTTAATGATGACCACCGGAAAGAAGGTCAGCACGGCTGATATCACAGATTTTTCAGTGTTCCAATACGACTTCTACCCAAATCCATAAAGAAAGACATACGCATAGGAAACTACAAATTGAAAGCAAGTCTATTGAGATAAATATTGGACATCAATTGTATGAATCTTTAAGGCATCACTGCAGACATTCTTCAGACATTCTTCAAATTCATAGAATGACAACAAAGTATGGCTACGTACAATCCATTCGGTTTTATAAACCACTCATGAATAACCTCACAAGCCATTGAAAACCAGATGACACTTTCAAATAGCTTTGATCTACAAACAAGGCTGTAAGACAGAAAGTTAAAATCGAAATACATGAACTAAATCCTCAATAGATATGAAAACATCCCTTGGTAGTGAAGTCGATTCACATTAGTTATTAGGGCTTTCATGCACAGATCCACGGGGCATATACAGAACCATTCCTCCAACAAAACTGAAGAATGACTTTAAAATCGCAAACAAAACATGAGTATATGTGTTCACACACTTCATGGAGCAAGGGTTTCTTCGATCTGAAAACTGGCGTCGATGAAGGACTGTGTGAAGAAGACTTCAAAGTCTATTTGGCAAACACAGCCTACGTTGGCTATATTTAGTCCTCAGATGAATGGAATGTCATGAGTACTGGGCGTTTCAAAGAAGCAGCCTGTGAAGCTCTGGACGCTTATTGGGATGCGTGGTATACCACATTCACACGTTTCAGTAGCATTGGTGCAAAAACGATACACTTCTCAGGGGAAGCTTCTACATGGACTCTTGGGATCAGAGCTCTAACTCATACACACATACTTTTCCTTTGAAAATGATCCTGCATGATAAGCAAACAAAACACTGGATGAACACCTAGACGGTGAGCTCTGTACTAAATGATTTGAAAGCCAGTAGATGGAATGAGCTGATGAGGAAGACTACAAACGAGTCATCTTCTTCAACTTGGTCAAACTGCTCATAGTCATACAAGTGAATGAAAAGTGGAGCCTGTTGTCATTCAATCTGTTGAAAAGAAAGAGAATAATACAACAAATTAGCAAATCTTATTTTCTTCATAAACATTATATTATTTCTGCACAGCTTTCTTACTGGCATGAATAGAATATCTGCAATAATCACTTGTCACAGTGAAATGGATTCACATTCGATATCGATTCACATCTAGAATTGATGCCATAGCTGTTTGATACTATTGCTTGAGTGAATGCAACTTATGTGACTTCACAAACTACAAACACGACTAACATAATAGGTATTAAAAAACCTTGAGTGACATGAGCGTGAAGACTTAGTAGAGTTGCTCTCAAGAATCATGATACTATTCTTCACTCCAGCCATAGGACTGGAATCTGTACATTAACACCCCTGCAAAAGAAACGGGAAAGGATAGAATAATAATAAAGGAACTTCATAACTATATTCCTACTGTCAACATTCAACACTATGTTTTCTTTTCAACTGACTTTCATATTTGGTCTACTGTAACCTCTTCTGTGTTCATTTTATGCTAAACTTATTGCCAACAGTAAAATTACCATATGAGCTCTAATGAATTTTTTTACTTGCAAAGCTAGTGATAGAACCAAAGGCCAATATCTACATCAAACAGGAGGAATGGAATGGAAACTGTAAACAATTTGATGGAATAGCATTTCCGTGCTCCTATTCAGTCAAACGGACATTCCAAAGGATGTGATTTTTCTGAAAGTTTATTTCGGAAACTTGGAAGTGGATGACTGCAAACAATAAAACGAATAATATATTGATACATAATACGAATAATATACAGTGGGTCATTCTTTTTTCTATTCTGCCACAGCTAACTGACTGGAAGTCAGTTGTCGTAACTACTACTAACAGAAGACCCTCACCGATGAGTGAAGATATATAGGAAAATCCATAATAGATCTAAAAACCGTCAAAGATAAAATGGTCATGAAAAAATACAGTGACAGTTTAGTTGGTATAAGAAACAGGATGATTATGAAAGCAAAGCCAACAATCATGGATAGGCCATGGAAGCCCGTGGCTGTCACGAGTGTTGACTTGCATCCTTCATCTGAGGTTGTTAAAAGTGCGTGGTAAAATCCAGAGGTTTGCAGCAGTGGTAACCTCCTGAGCAGACTGAAATCCAAAGGGTTTCCAGAATATCCTGACGATTTCCATCTACTAGGCTGTGGTGAGCTCAAGCAATACATACTCCAGAGGACAGAAGACAGACGTCTACTGCACTTAGGGAGAAAGGGAATGTTGCTGCTCGGCCTAGTACAAGTGTAGAAGCAACACCTCGGTGATTCGATCTTTAAAGACTCCATACATATGAGAAAGACTGGTATGAATAATCCTTCAGAAGCGCCTTCTCAGACCTCCTCCCATCATAAGCACAAGCATAATGAAAACACTGAGTTTTCATGGGCTCACGCAAAATTAGACTCACTTATGACTTTGCTTTGAGAAGAGTTGAACTACTCATTGTTGAAGGAGAAATGACCCTTTCTTCTCTGAAGACTTGTGAATCATTCATAGGGTGTGGTGAATAAACTACTTAAGGATCTAATCCATAAAAATCCGATAGGCTAAGCACAGAGATGTTTTTCTCCCTTTCTCAAAGGATGGAACATTTTGTATTTGCACTGACTTTATGTCTTGACTTCATGTACAATTAGATATTGATTTTTTTTAGTTGACATACAATAGGACTAAAAATATCGATATAATACTGATAACTCATGTTGGTATGTGTGGTTGTCACATAGGATTCACAGGAGATTTAGATTCACAGTTGTCAACGTAAAGGATGAATGCTATTTAGCTT
>NW_017212345.1:0-16717 GCF_001704415.2 Capra hircus
GGATTGATCAAGATCTGTTGGCCTTCTCCCCTCGAGGATTTTCCACAGAGTGGTTTCCCACGAGGCTTTCCCACAGGGCTGTCCCACGTGCCACCGTGTGTGTGAGTCGATCCTCGGCTTGAAAGTCGAGGCAGTGCAGGGAAAACAGGTTTCCCTGGAATGGACTGAGATATCTGGGGGACTCTGGGAATGGTGGCACGACCCTGGAGTTCCTCTCGCCTTTCCTGTGGAGAGCGCCTCCTCTGGAGATGCGACGGGAACCCAGGAATTCTTTCCCGACACACAGTGAAAGGATCCCTCGTCTCGAGCTATGAGGGAGAAAAGGGGCTCCTCTGGATGTGGGCGGGACTCTCGTGCTTCCTCTCGAGTGGAGACGGGTATGTCGGGGAACTTCTTGAGTTGCAGCAAGGGTGTGAAGGACCCTTTGGAAGTTCCAGAGGTTAGGTGTGATTAGCTTCGAGACGCCTCAGCGGAAATGGGCCTCATCTCGCCTGGAGGGGAGAACCTCCTGGATTTTCTCGAGTTGTGGCAGGTGCTCTCGACATACGACGGGGACCTCAGGGACCCGCACTGGTGGCCTCAGGGAAGGCCATTCCCCATGCGAGTTGCTCGGGGCCTCTCGGGATACCTGCCCCATCGATGCCGGGTCTAAGACCTTGTGTGGAGTCGGTGCCGGAACCTGAGGATTCCTCTCCAGTGTGACATGGATCTTGGGGTACTTCTGGAGTCTCCCCAGGGGAGTCAGACATCGACTCGAGTGAGGGCAGGCACGTGCGCTTTCCTCCGAGCTCTAGCAGCAGTGATACGCTTCTCTTCGCGTGGATCGAGGGATCAGTGGCTTTCCCTCGAGGCTTTCCCACGAGCCTTTCCCACAGGGCTGTCCCACGTGCCACCGTGGTGTGAGTCGATCCTCGGCTTGAAAGTCGAGGCATTGCAGGGAAAACAGTTTTCCCTGGAATGGACAGAGACATCTGGGTGACTCTGGGAATGGTGGCACGAACCTGGATTTCCTCTCGCCTTTCCTGTGGAGAGCGCCTCCTCTTGAGATGCGATGGGAACGCCGGGAATTCTTTCCCGACCACGCAGGAAAGGATCCCTACCTCTCGAACTAGGAGGCGGAATCGGTGCTCCTCTGTATGTGGGCGGGACTCTCGTGCTTCCTCTCTCTGGAGACGGGTATGTCGGGGAGTTTCTTGAGTTGCAGCAAGGGTGTGAAGGAACTTTTGGAAGTTCCACATGTTAGGTGTGATTAGCCTGGATATGGCCTCAGCGGAAAATGGGCCTCATCTCGCTGGAGGGAAGAACCACCTGGATTTTCTCCAGTTGAGGCAGGTGCTCACAACTTACGACCGGGGACCTCAGGGACCTGCTCTGGTGGCCTCAGGAAAGACCAGTCCCCATGCGAATTGCTCGGGGTCCTCTCGGGATTCCTCTCCCGTCGATGCCGAGGCCTAAGACCTTGTGTGGAGATGGTGCCCAGAACCTGAGGATTCCTCTCCAGTGCTGACATGGATCTTGGGGTACTTCTGGAGTCTCCCCAGGGGAGTGAGTCCTTGTCTCGAGTGGGGGCATGCACGTGCGCTTTCCTCCCGAGATGTAGCAGCAGTGTCACGCTTCCCTTCCCGTGGATCAAGGGATCTGTGGGCTTTCCCTCGAGGCTTTCCCAAGAGGATTTCCCACGAGGCTTTCCGACAGGGCTATCCCACGTGCCACCGTGGTGTGAGTCGATCCTCGCCGTGAAATTCGAGGCAGTGCAGGAAAACCAGTTTACTCTGGAATGGACTGAGACATCTGGGCGACTCTGTGAATGGTGGCACGACCCTGGAGTTCCTCTCGCCTTTCCTGTGGAGAGCGCTTCCCCTTGAAATGCGAGCGGGAATGGCGGGTATTATTTCCTGACCAAGCAGGGAAAGGATCCCTCATGTCGAGCTTCGATACCAAAACGGCGTCTCCTCTGGATGTGGGCGGGACCCTCGTGCTTCCTCTCGAGTGGAGACGGGTTATGTCGGGGAACTTCTTGAGTTGCAGGCAAGGACCCTTTTGAATTCCAGAGTTTAGGTGTGATGAGCCTCCAGACGCCTCCGAGGAAATGGGCCTCATCTCGCCTGGAGGGGAGAACCTCCTGGATTTTCTAGAGTTGGGCAGGGTCTCTCGAGTTACGACAGGGACCTCAGGGACCCGCTCTGGTGGCCTCAGGAAAGGCCAGTGCCCATGGGAGTTGCAAGAGAGCCTTTCGGGATTCCTCTCCCGTCAATGCCGGGGCCTAAGACCTTGTGTGGAGTCGATGCCGGAACCTGAGGATTCCTCTCCAGTGCTGACATGGATCTTGGGGTACTTCTGGAGTCTCCCCAGGGGAGTCAGACCTCGGACTCGAGTGGGGGCAGGAACGTGCGCTTTCCTCCCGAGCTCCTGCAGGAGTGTTACGCTTCCCTTCACGTGGATCAAGGGAGCAGTGGCTTTCCCTCGATGCTTTCCCACGAGGCTTTCCCACAGGGCTGTCCCACGTGCCACCGTGGTGAGAGTCGATCCTCGGCTTGAAAGTCGAGGCAGTGCAGGGAAAACAGTTTTCCCTGGAATGGACTGAGACATCTGGGGGACTGTGGGAATGGTGGCACGACGCTGGAGTTCCTCTCGCCTTTCCTGAGGAGAGCGCCTCCTCTTGAGATGCGACGGGAACGCCGGGAATTCTTTCCCCAACCACGCAGCGAAAGCATCCCACCTCTCGAGCTATGAGGCGGAAACGGGGCTCATCTGGATGTGGGCAGGACTCCTGTGCTTCCTCTCGAGTGGAGACGGGTATGTCGGGGAACTTCTTGAGTTGCAGCGAGGGTGTGAACGACGCTTTGGAAGTTCCAGATGTTAGGTGTGATTAGCCCCAAGACGCCTCAGCGGAAATGGGCCTCATCTCGCCTGGAGGGGAGAACCTCCTGGATTTTCTCCAGAGTCAGGTGCTCACAACTTACGACCGGGACCTCAGGGACCTGCTCTGGTGACCTCAGGAAAGACCAGTCCCCATGCGAATTGCTCGGGGGCCTCTCAGGATTCCTCTCCCGTCGATGCCAGGGCCTAAGACATTGTGTGGAGATGGTGCGGAACCTCAGGATTGCCTCTCCAGTGCTGACAAGGATCTTGAGGGACTTCTGGAGTCTGCCCAGGGAAGTCAGTCCTCGTCTCCAGTGGTGGCATGCACGTGCGCTTTCCTCCGGAGCTGTAGCAGCAGTGTCACGCTTCCCTTGGTGTGGATCAAGGGATCTGTGGCTTTCCCTCGAGGATTTCCCACGAGGTTTTCCCACGAGGCTTTCCCACAGGGCTGTCCCACGTGCCACCGTGGTGTGAGTCGATCCTCGGCTTGAAAGTCGAGGCAGTGCAGGGAAAACAGGTTTCCCTGGAATGGACTGAGATATCTGGGGGACTCTGGGAATGGTGGCACGACCCTGGAGTTCCTCTCGCCTTTCCTGTGGAGAGCGCCTCCTCTGGAGATGCGACGGGAACCCCAGGAATTCTTTCCCGACACACAGTGAAAGGATCCCTCGTCTCGAGCTATGAGGGAGAAAAGGGGCTCCTCTGGATGTGGGCGGGACTCTCGTGCTTCCTCTCGAGTGGAGACGGGTATGTCGGGGAACTTCTTGAGTTGCAGAAAGGGTGTGAAGACCCTTTGGAAGTTCCAGAGGTTAGGTGTGATTAGCTTCGAGACGCCTCAGCGGAAATGGGCCTCATCTCGCCTGGAGGGGAGAACCTCCTGGATTTTACCGAGTTGTGGTAGGTGCTCTCGAGTTACGACGGGGACCTCAGGGACTCGCTCTGGTGGCCTCAGGAAAGGCCAGTCCCCATGCGAGTTACCATGGGGCCTATAGGGATTCCTCTCCCATCGATGCCGGTGCCTAAGACCATGTGTGGAGTCGGGGCCAGACCCTGAGGATGCCTCTCCAGTGCTGACATGAATCTTTCCATACTTCTGGAGTCTCACCAGGGGAGTCAGTCCTCATCTCGTGTGGGGCATGCACCTGCGATTTCCTCACAAGCTGTAGCAGCAGTGTCACGCGTGCCGACATGTGGTTCAAGGGATCAGTCGCTTTGCATCAAGGCTTTCCCATGAGGCTTTCGAACAGGGCTGTCCCACATGTCACGGTGGTGTGAGTCTATCCTCGGCGTGAACTTCGAGGCAGTGAAGGGAAAGCAGGTTCTTCTGGAATGGACGGAGACATCTAGGGGACTCTTGGAATGCTGGCAAGGCCCTGGAGTTCCTCTCGCCTTTCCTGTGGAGAGTGCCTCCTCTTGAGATGCGACGGGAAGCCCGGGAATTCTTTCCCGACGATGAAGGGAAAGGATCCCTCTTCTCGAGCTACGAGGCGGAAACGGGGCTCCGCTGGATGTGGGTGGGACCCTCGTCCTTCCTCTCGAGTGGAGATGGGTATGTCGGAGAACTTCTTGACTTGCAGCAAGGGTGTGAAGGACCCTTTCGAAGTTCCAGAGGTTAGTTGTGGTTAGCCTCGAGACGCCTCAGCGGAAATGGGCCTCATCTCGCCTGGAGGGGAGAACCTCCTGGATTTTCTCGAGTTGCAGCTTCCTCTCGAAGTAGGCCCCATGTCCCCTTGGGGAGGGTGTCATGCCTCTTTTCTCCTCACTGCCAAAGGGTGGAGCCAAGCTCGCTCTGTCAGAGGTACAAAAACAGCAATTGAATGGATTTTCAAGCTCTTGCTAGGCTGCACCCTTTCAGGGCCCACTTTACTGAAACAGGTGCTCTGTGGCCCCTGGTTGGGTATGCAGGTTCACAAACAGGGTGAGATCCTGTCCAAGCCAAGAATTTTCCTGAAAGACCTAGGCTCACTAGAGCTCTCCTCCGGAGCAAAGGGGATAGAGGAGATGTATGGAGGAGTCTTTGCCTTTCCCTGTGAGTGTGGGGCTACTCCCTACGGCCCCAGGCTCAGAGATAACTGCCTCTAAGAAAGGAATGGCAAGAAGCGCTATTCTTGGAGGTTGGGACAGGGAGTTCGCAGCATGTGGGGAAAGAAAGACTTCTTCGGGGAAGAAGAGGCAACCACCGGGGGTGTGTTTGCAAGCCTCTATTTGGAAGGAACAGGTTTGCTTATACAACTCAAGACCTCCAGATCTGCTCAGAGGACTGAAGTTCCAGAGACAGGGCCATGTATCTTCCCTTCCCTTTGAGATCCTTGCAAAGACATTCCTAGCAGATCGTGGGAGTGCCCATGAAGAAGCAAGCAGCGGGAGTGTGCTTGACATCACTGGCTGCCTACCTGGGCTCAGCTCCTCAAGGGGCCTTTCTCTCCTGGTAGGCCCTATGTCCCCTTTGGGAGAGGGTGGTGCCCTCTTCCCTCCACACTGCCAAAGGGTGGAGGTGGAGCAAACTCGTTCTCTCTGAGGTAAAAAAAAAAAGACAAATTGGATGGATTTTTAAGCTCTTGCTATGCTGCACCCCTCCAGGACCCACTCGAGCAAAACAGGTGCCCTGTGGCCCCTAGGTCAGGTATGCAGGTTCACACACCGGGTGTGATCCTGTCAAAGCCAAGAATTTTCCTGACAGACCTAGGCTCACTAGAGCTCTCCTCCAGAGGAAAGGGGACAGAAAAGACGTGTGTGTGGAGGTGGCTCTGCCTTTCCAGGTCCCAATCTCAGGGATAACTGCCCTAAGAAAGGAACTGCTGCTGCTGCTGCTGTTAAGTTGCTTCAGTCGTGTTCAACTCTGTGCGACGCCATAGACGGTAGCCCACTAGGCTCCCCCGTCCCTGGGATTCTCCAGGCAAGAACAGTAAGTGGGTTGCCATTGCCTTCTCCAATGCATGAAAGTGAAAATGAAAGTGCAGTCGCTCAGTCGTGTCCGACCCTCAGCGACCCCACGGACTGCAGCCTACCAGGCTTCTCCGTCCATAGGATTTTCTGAAAGGAACTGCAAGAAGCGCTTTTCCAGGAGGCTGGGAAAGGGAGTTCGCAGGATGTGGGGAAAGAGAGCCTCCTTCGGGGAAGAATAGGCGGCCACTTGTTTTGTGTTGCAAACCTCTATTTGGAAGGAACAGGTTAGCTTATACAAAGGGAGACCTCCAGATCTGCTCAGAGGACCGAAGTTGCAGAGGCAGGTCGGTGTATTTTCCCTTCACTTTGCGATCCTTGCAAAGACATTCCTTGCTGATAGATGATTCAGCAAGGGCCTTTGAGACTGTTGTTTTCTTTCCTAGGTTCAAAGATTCCTTCAGTTCCTAATATAGATATCCTAGAAATTATGTGACATCCGTGAAAATCTGATATGTCCTGGTCAAATGCTGTCAGTTATAATTCCAGTTATCATATTAAAGCATTTCAAGTCGCAGCAGTGACCAGATTACATTGTCAATTTCTATTTAATCAGGTTTTAACCATGTCCTCTATGGTTTCACACTGATGCCTTTGCAGAAATACTGCTACTTCAAGATATATGGAATATACATTTTTTAAGCTTACCGATAATTTGTTTGTTTGTTTGTTTGTCTTCTGGTAAGCTGGTACCAGATGGAATTTAGTCTCCTCTCTAGGTTAAGAGCACAAAGTTTTCTTAGAATGCAATTTTTGATAACAGACTATGAGTTTCTTTACCTTTCATTGATTTATAATTGTTTTCATCATCTGTTTTTTTACTTCGGTAAAGTAAATAAGCCTTATTTAAGATTTTGGTACATGTAGGATGGACTAAGCTTTCCCCACTCTTGCAAGTTCCCTTAACCCTTCAGATTCTTCTTGTGGGACCAAGATCTCACTTTCCTCCAGAGGGACAATCCAAGCTTTTTATTAGTTGATCTGCCCCTGACATCAGAGTCCATTTGAGCATGAGTTGGCCTATAATTTAGGCATGAAACTATGACTACATAAAGAAAAGGTGACTTTATGATTCAGGGATGGCCATGATATGCCTTGCACTTCAGAGAAAATGGGTTAAAATGATTTTTTTTTCTTCAAAACTGCACAGCCAGTTCTTTCAGCATATGCAATTGAAAACACCTAGTCATTAGGTCAGTTTTCATTCCAATCCCAAAGAAAGGCAATGACAAAGAATATTCAAGCTGCTGCACAATTGCACTCATCTCACACACTAGTAAAGTAATGCTCAAAATTCTCCAAGTTCACATGAACTGTGAACTTCCAAATGTTCAAGAGGGATTTAAAAACATGCAGAGAAACCAGAGATCAAACTGCCAACATCCACTGGATCATTGAAAAAGCAAGAGAGTTCCAGAAAAAAAGACATCTATTTCTGCTTTATTGACTATGCCAAAGCCTTTGACTGTGTGGATCACAATAAACTGGGAAAAATTCTGAAAGAGATGGAATACCAGACCACCTGACCTGTCTCTTGAGAAACCTGTATGCAGGTCAGGAAGAAACAGTTCGAACTGGACATGGAACAACAGACTGGTTCTAAATAGGAAAAGGAATATGTCAAGGCTGTATATTGTCAGCCCTGCTTATTTAACTTATATGCAGAGTACATCATGAGAAACACTGGGCTGGAGGAAGCACACGCTGGAATCCAGATTGCTGGGAGAAATATCAAGAATCTCAGATATGCAGACGACACCACCCTTATGGCAGAAAGTGTATAAGAACTAAAGAGTCTCCTGATGAAAGTGAAAGAGGAGAGTGAAAAAGTTAGCTTAAAGCTCAGCATTCAGAAAACTAAAATCATTGCATCCAGTCTCATCACTTCATGGCAAATAGATGGGAAAACATTGGAAACAGCAGCAGACTATTTTGGGGGGCTTGGAAATCACTGCAGGTGATGGCTGCCTCCATGAACTTAAAACATATTTATGACTTGGAAGAAAAGTGATGACCAAACTAGACATCATATTAAAAAGCCGAGACGTTGCTTTGCCAACAAAGATCCATCCAGTCAAGGCTATGGTTTTTCCATATGTCATGGATGGATATGAAAGATGTACTATAAAGAAAGTGACAGCTGAAAATTGGATGCTTTTGAACTGTGGTGTTGGAGAAGATGCTTGTAGGTCGCTTAGACTACAAGGAGACGCAACCACTCCATCCTAAAGGAAATCAGGTCTGAATATACATTGGAAGGACTAATACTGAACCTGAAACTCCAATACTGTGGCCATTTGATGTGAAGAGCTGACTCACTTGGAAGTTGCTTTGATTTGCCTGTGAGTGTGGGAGCCCTCCCTGGGCAAAGGGCCTCAGGGGTCATTGCCACTGAATCACGACCTCCAAGCAAGCGCATTCCAGCTGTGTGACATTCAGGAAGCAGGAGACTGGGAAAACTATCTTCCTTAGAGGAAGGAAAGTCATCCACAGAGAGTGTGTTTTCAGGCCTCTCTTTGCAGCAAGTGTTTTGCTTCTCAGACATCAGAGCTGCAGGCTTGCTCTGAGGGCCTCAATTGCAGAGTCAGGGCTGTGTGTCTCACTGCACTTTCCAAGCATTGCAGACACATTCCTAGGTTGGAGCAGTGCTTCCCATGAGAAAGAAGCCTCGGGAGTGTGTCTGAGCGGGCTGAGTGCCATGCTAGGGTCACCTAGTCGAGGGCACCTTGCACATCCAATGGGCCCCAGGCGAGTAGCTATGGACCGGCCCTTCGGTTGAGATATCCGAAAGCAGGGAACAAAGCTAGCTCTGTCAGAAGGAGGAAAACAGCAATGGGATGGATTTCAAGCAGTTGCGAAGTCACACCACGTTAGGGCTCCCCGGGAAAGAAATGCAAATTTTGGCCTCTAGGCCCAGTATCCAGATGTGTGCACAGGATATTTTCCCCAAAGGATCCAAGAATGTTCCAGACAGACCTAAGCTCACTAGCTCTCTCCTGCAGAGGAAATGAAATATTGTTGCTGAACCACGAAAAGATGCTGGGATTCTTGGCTTATGGAGGAGAAGAATTCAATCCAGGGCCCAAGACGAGGCTTGATTGCTCAGAGCTTTTGTGCAATAGAGTTTTATTAAAGGATAAAGGAGATAGAGAAAGCTTCTGACAGAGACATCACAAGGGGCAGAAAGCGTACCCCCTTGCTAGTGTTGGTAATGGAGTTATATACTCTCCAATAAGTTATGACAACGAACAAAAGAATGTCTGGAGGTTGTAAAGACTCACTAGACCTACTCCCATAATTGACATTTTAAGATAACAGGATTAGCCAGGAGGTTTTTTCCAGAGACCGTCCTCAAGAAGGATGCATGATTGTTATATAATCCTAAGGAATGTAGAGGGGAAAACAGTTTGTCCTTTCTTCCTCCTTGAGAATTCTAGACCCCTCTCTCCTTGGGGACCCTTGAACTTCTTAGAAACCTGCCTTGGCAATGACTCTCTCAAAAATATGATTGAACAGCCGTTTGGAGCTTCCTTTGACTTTCCCTGGGAGGGAGGGAGCCCTCCCTGAGCACAGGGCCTCAGGGCCATGGCCAATGAAAAATAATCTCCCAGCAAGTGCTTTTCAGCCCTGTGTGGCTCTCAGCCCACAGGAGTCTGAGAAAACTCTCTTCCTTGGAGGAAGGAAAGGCAGCCCAAGAGTGTGTTTTCAGGCCTGTATCTTGCAGCAAGTGTTTGGCTTGTTAGACAGAAGACCTGCAGGCCTGTTCCAACAGACTCAATGCCAGAATCAGGGTCTTGTGTCTCCCTGCAGTTTCCTGGCCTTGCAAACACATTCCTAGGTGAGAGCAGTCCTGCCCATGGGGAAGCAGGCTGCGGGAGTGTGTCTGAGGGGGCCAGGTGTCATGCTGGGGTCACCTGGTCGAGGGCACCTTGCACCTCCAATGGACCCCAGGCAAGGAGTTGCAGGCCACCACCTTGCTTCTGAAATCCCAAAATGGGGAGCAAAGCTCGCTCTGTCAGAGGGAAGAAAACAGCAACAGGATGGATTTTCAAGCAGTTGCTAGGCTGTACTGCGTTAGGGCTCCAAGGAAGGAAAATGCGAATTTTAGCCCCTACGACTGGTATCCAGGTGGGCTCCCAGGATGATTTCCCCGCAGGATCCAAGAACGTTCCAGACAGACCTGGGCTCACTAGCTCCCTCCTGCAGAGGAAACATGAGAGAACAGCTGTTTGGAGGTTGCTTTGACTTCCCCGGGAGGGTAGGATCCCTCCCTGGGTGCAGGGCCTCAGGGGCCATTGCCGCTGAGAAATGCCCTCTAAGCCAGATCTTTCCAGCCTTGTATGACTCAGCACGGAGGAGACTGGAAAAGCTCTCTTCCTTGGAGGAAGGAAAGGCAGCCCCAGAGAGTGTGTTTTCACACCTGTATCTTGCAGCAAGTGTTTGGCGTCTCAGACGTCAGACCTCCAGGCCTGCTCCAATGGCCTCAGTTCCAGAGTCAGGGCCGTGTGTCTCCCTGCATTTTCTGAGCCTTGGGAACACATTCCTAGGTCAGAACAGTCCTGCCCATGGGGAAGGAGGCTGCGGGAGTGTGTCTGAGGGGGTCGGGTGCCATGCTGGGGTCCAATAGACCCGGTACCTCCAATAGACCCCAGGACAACAGCGGTGGGGGCTCCCCCTGGCTTCCGAAATGCCAAAGCGAGAAGCAAAGCTAGCTGTATCAGAAGGAAGAAAAGAGCAATCGGATGGATGTTCAGGCTGTTGCTGGTCCGCACTACTTCAGGGTCCCCCCCGAGAGGAACAGGCACCCTGTGGCCCCTAGGTCCGATATGCAGGTTAACACACAGGGTGTGTCCCCATAGGAGCCAAGAATTTTCCTGACAGACCTAGGCTCACTAGAGCTCTCCCACAGGGCAAAAGGGGTAGAACAGACAGTGGATGTGACTCTGCCTTTCACAGCGAGCATGGGGCCCTCCCTACAGCCCCGGGCTCCAGGGAAAATTGTCCCTGAAAAATGACCTCCAAGAAGCGCTTTTCCAGCAGGCTGGGATGCAGAGTTCACAGGATGCGGGGAAAGTGATCGTCCTTCAGGGAAGAAGAGGCAGCCACCCAGTGTGTGTTTGCAAGCCTGTATTTGGAAGAAACTGGTTAGCTTCTTCAAGGGGAGACCTCCAGGTCTGCTCAGAGGACCGAAATTCCAGAGGCAGCACCATGCATCTCCCCTGTCCTTTCTGAGCCTTGGAAAGACATTCCTAGCTTATAGCGGTATTGCTCATGAAGAAGCAGGATGCAGGAATGTGTCAGACATGACTGGGTGCCTTCCTGGGTTCAGCTCCGTGAGGGGCCTTTCCACTCAATTAGGTCCCATGCCTCCTTGGGGAGGAAGTGGGCCCGCTTGCCTCCAAATTGCCAAAGGCTGGAACAAAGCTAGTTCTATCAGAGGTAAGAAAAGAGGCAATTGGATGGATGTGGAAGCTGTTGCTGGGCCGCACTGCTTCAGGCCCCCCACCCCTCTCGCCCCGAGAGAAACAGGCGCCCTGTGGCCCCTAGGTCCTGGATGCAGTTTCACACATAGAATGCGTCCCCATAGGAGCCAAGAATTTTCCTGACAGACCTAGGCTCACTAGAGCTCTCCTACAGAGCAAAGGGGATGGGACAGATGTGTGGCTGTGGCTCTGCCTTTCCCTGGGAGTGTGGAGCCGCTCCCTATGGCCCCGGGCTCCAGGGGAAATTGCCCCTGAATAATGACCTCCAAGAAGCGCTTTTCCAACTGGCTGAGACGTGGAGTTCTCAGGATACAGGGGAAAGCGAGTGTCCTTCGGGGAAGCAAAGGCAGTCACCTGTTATCATAACTTACTAGAATAGTAGGTACCTTCTCCGGTTGGGCAGAGGCCTTCCCTACCTGATCTGAAAAAGAAAACGAAGTAGCTCGCTGATTTGAGAAATAATTCCCAGACTTGGGTTTCCAACCAGTATAGAATCCGACAATGGCCCTGTCTTTGCAGCCGCGTTAATTAACAGGTATGTGAAGCTCTAAATATCAGTGGAAATTACATACAGCATATAGGCCCCAGTGTTCTGGAATGGTGGAAAGAAACAACCAAACTCTTGAAGAGACACTTTCAAAATGGATCATAGAGACTGACTGTACATGGATGGGCTTGCTTCCGGCAGACTTACTCATATTACGGGTAACTGCACGTTCCCATAGTTGTTGTCCTTATGAAATTTTCTATGGGAGACCCCCTCCCACAGTGAGGCAGGTGTTAGCAGATTTGCCACAAGTAAGGGGGTGGGATTTCACAGCAGATGGAACAATTAGGTAAGGTAATAAATCAGGTAACTAAGTTTGTATAAAAAAGAATATCATTCCCCCTTGAGGAACAGATTCATGAATTTGTGCTCAGTGATCAGGTGTGGCTCAATGACTGGAAACACAATTCCTTGGCCTGACATCGGAAAGGTCCTTATACTGTTGTTTTAGCCACAATTCTGAAAGAGATGGGAATACCAGACCACCTAACCTGCCTCTTGAGAAATCTGGATGAAGGTCAGGAAGCAACAGTTAGAGTAGGACATGGAACAACAGACTGGTTCCAAAAAGGAAAAGGAGTATGCAAAGGCTGTATATTGTCACCCTGTTTATTTAACTTCTATGCAGAGTACATCATGAAAAATGCTGGGATGGAAGATACATGAGGTGGAATCAAGATTGCCGGTAGAAATATCAATAAACTTAGATATGCAGATGTCACCACCATTATGGCTGAATGTGAAGAGGAACGGGTATGTCGGGGAACTTCTTGAGTTGCAGCAAGGGTGTGAAGGACCCTTTGGAAGTTCCAGAGGTTAGGTGTGGTTAGACTCGAGATGCCTCAGCGGAAATGGGCCTCATGTCGCCTGAATGGAGAGGCTCCTGGATATTCCCGAGTTTCAGCAGGTGCTCTCGAGTTACGACGGGGACTTCAGGGACCCGCTCTGGGCGGCCGCAGGAAACGCCAGTCATCATGCGTGTTGCTAGGGGGCCTCTCGTGATTCCTCTCCCGTCGATGCCGGGGCCTAAGACCTTGTGTGGAGTTGGGGCCGGAAGCTGAGGATTCCTCTCCAGTGCTGACATGGATTTTGTGGTACTTCTCGAGTCTCCACAAGGGAGTCAGGCCTCGTCTCGAGTGGGGGCATGAGCGTGCCCTTTCCTCCCATGCTGTAGCAGCAGTGTCACGCTTCCCCATGCCTGGACCAAGGGATCTGTGGCTTTCCCTCGAGTCTTTCCCACTAGGCTTTCCCACAGGGCTGTCCCACGTGCCACCCGTGGTGAAAGTCGACCCTGGGCTTGAAAGTCGAGGCAGTGCAGGGAAAACAGGTTTCCCTGGAATGGACTGAGACATCTGGGGGACTCTGGGAATGGTGTCACGACCCTGGACTTCCTCTCGCCTTTCCTGTGGAGAGCACCGTCTCTTGAGATGCAACGGGAACGCCGGAAATTCTTTCCCCACCACGCAGGGAAAGGATCCCTCCTCTCGAGCTAGGAGGCGAAACGGGGCTCCTCTGGATGTGGGCGGGACTCTCGCACTTCCTCTCGAGTGTCGACGGGTATGTCGGGGAACTTCTTGAGTTGCAGGAAGGGTGTGAAGGACGCTTTGCAAGTTCCAGAGGTTAGGTGTAATTAGCGTCGAGATGCCTCAGTGGAAATGGGCCTCATCTCGCCTGGAGGGGAGAACCTCCTGAATTTTCTCGAGTTGCGGCAGGTGCTCTCGACTTACGACAGGAACCTCAGGGACCCGCTCTGGTGGCCTCAGGAAAGGCCAGTCCCCATGCAAGTTGCTCGGGGGCCTCTCGGGATTCCTCTCCCGTCGATGCCGGGGCCTAAGACTTTGTGTGGAGTCGGTGCCGGAACCTGAGGTTTCCTAACAGTGCTGACATGGATCTTGGGTACTTCTGAAGTCTCCCCAGGGGAGTCAGTCCTCGTCTCGAGTGGGGGCATGCACGTGCACTTTCCTCCCGAGCTGTAGCAGCAGTGTCACGCTTCTTGGCGATTGGATCATGGTATCAGTGGCTTTCCCTGAAGGCTTTCCCTTGAGGCTTTTCCACGAGGCTTTCCCACAGGGCTGTCCCACGTGCCACCGTGGTGTGAGTCGATCCTCAGCTTGAAAGTCGAGGCAGTGCAGGGAAAACAAGTTTCCCTGGAATGGACTGAGACATCTGAGGGAATCTGGGAATGGTGGCACGACCCTGGAGTTCCTCTCGCCTTTTCTGTGGAGAGCGCCTACTCTTGAGATGCGACGGGAATGCCGGAAATTCTTTCCCGACCACGCAGGGAAAGGATCCCTTCTTTCGAGCTATGAGGTGGAAACGGGGCTCCTCCTCATGTGGGAGGGACTCTCGTGCTTCCTCTCGAGTGGAGACGGGCAGGTTGGGAACTTCTTGAGTTGCAGCAAGGGTGAGAAGGACCCTTTGGCAGTTCTAGAGGTTAGGTGTGATTAGCCCCGAGATGCCTCAATGGAAATGGCCTCATCTCGCCTGGAGGGGAGAAACTCCTAGATATTCTAGAGTTGCTGCAGGTGCTCTCGACTTACGATGGGGACCTCAGGGACCCGCTCTGGTGGCCTCAGGAAATTCCAGTCCCCATGTGAGTTGCTCGGGGCACTCTCCGGATTCCTCTCCCGTCGATGCCGGGGCCTCAGACCTTACGTAGAGTCGGTGCTGTAACCTGAGGATTCCTCTCCAGTGCTGACATGGATCTTGGTGTACTGCTGGAGTCTCCCCAGGGGAGTCAGTCCTCGTCTTGGTTGAGGGCATGCACGTGCGCTTTCCTCCCCAGCTGTAGCAGCAGTGTCGCGCTTCCCTTCGCGTGGATCAAGGGATCTGCGGCTTTCCCTCGAGGCTTTCCCACGAGGCTTTCACACGAGGCTTTGCCACAGGGCTGTCCCACGTGCCACAGTGGTGTGAGTCGGTCCTCGGCTTGAAAGTCGAGTCAGAGCGGGGAAACAGGTTTCCCTGGAATGGACTGAGACATCTGGGGGACTCGGAGAATGGTGGCATGTCCCTGGAGTTTCTCTCGCCTTTCCTGTGAAGAGCGCCTCCTCTTGAGATGGGACGGGAACGCCGGGAATTCTTTCCCGACCTCGCAGGGAAAGGATCCCTCCTCTCGAGCTATGAGGCGGAAACGGGGCTCCTCTGGATGTGGGCGGAACTATCGTGCTTCCTCTTGAGTGGAGACGGGTATGTCAGGGAACTTCTTGATTTGCAGCAAGGGTGTGAAGGACCCTTTGGAAGTTCCAGAGTTTTAAGTGTGCTTAGCCTTGAGATGTGTCAGCGGAAATAGGCTTCATTTTGCCTGGAGGGGAGAACATCCTTGATTTTCTCGAGTTGCGGCACGTGCTCTCGACTTACGACGGGGACCGCAGGGACCCGCTCTGGTGGCCTCAGGAAAGGCCAGTCAAGATCCAAGACAGCACTGGAGAGGGAGAGACATCACGAGAGGCTCCCGAGCAACTCGCATGGTGACTGGCCTTTCCTGAGGCCACCAAAGCGGGTCCTGAGGTCCCCGTCGTAAGTTGAGAGCACCTGGCGCAACTCGAGAAAATCCAGGAGGTTCTCCCCTTCCAGGCGAGATGAGGCCCATTCCGCTGAGGCTTCTCGAGGTCTAATCAACCTAACCTCTGGACTCCAAAGGTCCTTCACACCCGTGACTGCAACTCAAGAAGTTCCCCGACATACCGTCTCCACTCGAGAGGAAAGCACGAGAGTTCCACGTCCACATCCACAGGAGCCCCGTTTCCGCCTCCTGGCTCGAAAGGAGAATCCTTTCCCTGCTTGGTGGGGAAAGAATTCCCCGGCGTTCCCGTCGCATCTCAAGAGGAGGCGCTCTCCACAGGAAAGGCGAGAGGAACTCCAGGTCGTGCCACCATTCCCAGATCCCCAGATGTCTCAGTCCATTCCAGGGAAACCTGTTTTCCCTGCACTGCCTCGACTTTCAAGCCGAGGATCGACTCACACCACGGTGGCACGTGGGACAGCCCTGTGGGAAGCCTGTGGGAAAGCCTCGTGGGAAAGCCTCGAGGAAAGCCACAGATCCCTTGATCCACGCGAAGCGTGACACTGCTGCTACAGCTCGGGAGGAAAGCGCACGTGCATGCCCCACTCGAGACGAGGACTGACTCCCCTGGGAGACTCCAGAAGTACCCCAAGATCCATCAGCACTGGAGAGGAATCCTCAGGTTCCGGCACCGACTCCACACAAGTCTTAGGCCCCGGCATCGACGGGAGAGGAATCCGAGAGGCCACGAGCAACTCGCATGGGGACTGGCCTTTCCTGAGGCCACCAGAGCGGGTCCCTGAGGTCCCCGTCGTAAGTCGAGAGCACCTGCGCAACTCGAGAAAATCCAGGAGGTTTCCCCTCCAGGCGAGATGAGGCCCATTTCCGCTGAGGCGTCTCGAGGCTAATCACACCTAACCTCTGGAACTTCCAAAGGGTCCTTCACACCCTTGCTGCAACTCAAGAAGTTCCCCGACATACCCGTCTCCACTCGAGAGGAAGCACGAGAGTCCCGCCCACATCCAGAGGAGCCCCGTTTCCGCCTCCTAGCTCGAGAGGAGGGATCCTTTCCCTGCGTGGTCGGGAAAGAATTCCCGGCGTTCCCGTCGCATCTCAAGAGGAGGCGCTCTCCACAGGAAAGGGCGAGAGGAACTCCAGGGTCGTGCCACCATTCCCAGAGTCCCCAGATGTCTCAGTCCATTCCAGGGAAAAACTGTTTTCCCTGCACTGCCTCGACTTTCAAGCGAGGATCGACTCACACCACGGTGGCACGTGGGACAGCCCTGTGGGAAAGCCTCGTGGGAAAGCCTCGTGGGAAAGCCTCGAGGGAAAGCCCCAGATCCCTTGATCCACGCGAAGGGAAGCGTGACACTGCTGCTA
>NW_017212346.1:0-16714 GCF_001704415.2 Capra hircus
TCCAGATTGCTGGGAGAAATATCAAGAATCTCAGATATGCAGATGACACCACCCTTATGGCAGAAAGTGAAGAAGAACTAAAGAGTCTCCTGATGAAAGTGAAAGAGGAGAGTGAAAAGTTAGCTTAAGCTCAGCATTCAGAAAACTAAAATCATTGCATCAGTCTCATCACTTCATGGCAAATAGATGGGAACACATTGGAAACAGCAGCAGACAGACTATTTTGGGGGGCTTGGAAATCACTGCAGGTGATGGCTGCCTCCATGAACTTAAAACATATTTATGACTTGGAAGAAAAGTGATGACCAAACTAGACAGCATATTAAAAAGCCGAGACGTTGCTTTGCCAACAAAGATCCATCAGTCAAGGCTATGGTTTTTCCATATGTCATGGATGGATATGAAAGATGTACTATAAAGAAAGTGACAGCTGAAAATTAGATGCTTTTGAACTGTGGTGTTGAAGAAGATGCTTGTAGGTCGCTTAGACTACAAGGAGACGCAACCACTCCATCCTAAAGGAAATCAGGTCTGAATATACATGAAGAAGACTAATACTGAACCTGAAACTCCAATACTTTGGCCACTTGATGTGAAGAGCTGACTCACTTGGAAGTTGCTTTGATTTGCCTGTGAGTGTGGGAGCCCTCCCTGGGCAAAGGCCTCAGGGGTCATTGCCACTGAATCACGACCTCCAAGCAAGTGCATTCCAGCTGTGTGACATTCAGGAAGCAGGAGACTGGGAAAACTATCTTCCTTAGAGGAAGGAAAGTCATCCACAGAGAGTGTGTTTTCAGGCCTCTCTTTGCAGCAAGTGTTTTGCTTCTCAGACATCAGAGCTGCAGGCTTGCTCTGAGGGCCTCAATTGCAGAGTCAGGGCTGTGTGTCTCACTGCACTTTCCAAGCATTGCAGACACATTCCTAGGTTGGAGCAGTGCTTCCCATGAGAAAGAAGCCTCGGGAGTGTGTTTTGAGCGGGCTGAGTGCCATGCTAGGGTCACCTAGTCGAGGGCACCTTGCACATCCAATGGGCCCCAGGCGAGTAGCTATGGACCGGCCCTTCAGTTGAGACATCCCAAAGCAGGGAACAAAGCTAGCTCTGTCAGAAGGAGGAAAACAGCAAATGGGATGGATTTTCAAGCAGTTGCTAAGTCACACCACGTTAGGGGCTCCCCGGGAAAGAAATGCGAATTTTGGCCTCTAGGCCCAGTATCCAGATGTGTGCACAGGATATTTTCCCCACAGGATTCAAGAATGTTCCAGACAGACCTAAGCTCACTAGCTCTCTCCTGCAGAGGAAATGAAATATTGTTGCTGAACCATGAAAAGATGCTGGGATTCTTGGCTTATGGAGGAGAAGAATTCAATCCAGGGCCCAAGACGAGGCTTGATTGCTCAGAGCTTTTGTGCAATAGAGTTTTATTAAAGGAGAAAGGAGATAGAGAAAGCTTCTGACAGAGACATCAACAAGGGCAGAAAGCGTACCCCCTTGCTAGTGTTAGTAATGGAGTTATATACTCTCCAATAAGTTATGACAACGAACAAAAGAATGTCTGGATGTTGTAAAGACTCACTAGACCTACTCCCATAATTTACATTTTAAGATAACAGGATTAGCCAGAAGGTTTTTTCCAGAGACCGTCCTCAAGAAGGATGCATGATTGTTATATAATCCTAAGGAATGGTAGAGGGAAAAACAGTTTGTCCTTCCTTCCTCCTTGAGAATTCTAGACCCCTCTCTCCTTGGGGACCCTTGAACTTCTTAGAAACCTGCCTTGGCAATGACTCTCTCAGAAACATGATTGAACAGCCGTTTGGAGCTTCCTTTGACTTTCCCTGGGAGGGAGGGAGCCCTCCCTGAGCACAGGGCCTCAGGGGCCATGGCCAATGAAAAAGAATCTCCCAGCAAGTGCTTTTCAGCCCTGTGTGACTCTCAGCCCACAGGAGGCTGAGAAACTCTCTTCCTTGGAGGAAGGAAAGGCAGCCCAAGAGTGCGTTTTCAGGCCTGTATCTTGCAGCAAGTGTTTGGCTTGTTAGACAGAAGACCTGCAGGCCTGTTCCAACAGACTCAATGCCAGAATCAGGGCCTTGTGTCTCCCTGCAGTTTCCTGGCCTTGCAAACACATTCCTAGGTGAGAGCAGTCCTGCCCATGGGGAAGCAGGCTGCGGGAGTGTGTCTGAGGGGGCCAGGTGTCATGCTGGGGTCACCTGGTCGAGGGCACCTTGCACCTCCAATGGACCCCAGGCAAGGAGTTGCAGGCCACCACCTTGCTTCTGAAATCCCAAATGGGGAGCAAAGCTCGCTCTGTCAGAGGGAAGAAAACAGCAACAGGATGGATTTTCAAGCAGTTGCTAGGCTGTACTGCGTTAGGGCTCCAAGGAAGGAAAATGCGAATTTTAGCCCCTACGACTGGTATCCAGGTGGGCTCCCAGGATGATTTCCCCGCAGGATCCAAGAACGTTCCAGACAGACCTGGGCTCACTAGCTCCCTCCTGCAGAGGAAACATGAGAGAACAGCTGTTTGGAGGTTGCTTTGACTTCCCCTGGAGGGTAGGATCCCTCCCTGGGTGCAGGGCCTCAGGGGCCATTGCCGCTGAGAAATGCCCTCGAAGCCAGACCTTTGCAGCCTTGTATGACTCAGCACGGAGGAGACTGGAAAAGCTCTCTTCCTTGGAGGAAGGAAAGGCAGCCCCAGAGAGTGTGTTTTCACACCTGTATCTTGCAGCAAGTGTTTGGCGTCTCAGACGTCAGACCTCCAGGCCTGCTCCAACGGCCTCAGTTCCAGAGTCAGGGCCGTGTGTCTCCCTGCATTTTCTGAGCCTTGGGAACACATTCCTAGGTCAGAACAGTCCTGCCCATGGGGAAGGAGGCTGCGGGAGTGTGTCTGAGGGGGTCGGGTGCCATGCTGGGGTCCAATAGACCCGGTACCTCCAATAGACCCCAGGACAACAGCGGTGGGGCTCCCCCTGGCTTCCGAAATGCCAAAGCGAGAAGCAAAGCTAGCTCTATCAGAAGGAAGAAAAGAGCAATCGGATGGATGTTCAGGCTGTTGCTGGGCCGCACCACTTCAGGGTCCCCCCCGAGAGGAACAGGCGCCCTGTGGCCCCTAGGTCCGATATGCAGGTTAACACACAGGGTGTGTCCCCATAGGAGCCAAGAATTTTCCTGACAGACCTAGGCTCACTAGAGCTCTCCTACAGGGCAAAAGGGGTAGAACAGACTGTGGATGTGACTCTGCCTTTCCCAGCGAGCATGGGGCCCTCCCTACGGCCCTGGGCTCCAGGGAAAATTGTCCTTGATAAATGACCTCCAAGAAGCGCTTTTCCAGCAGGCTGGGATGCAGAGTTCACAGGATGCGGGGAAAGTGATCGTCCTTCAGGGAAGAAGAGGCAGCCACCCAGTGTGTGTTTGCAAGCCTGTATTTGGAAGAAACTGGTTAGCTCCTTCAAGGGGAGACCTCCAGGTCTGCTCAGAGGACCGAAATTCCAGAGGCAGCACCATGCATCTCCCCTGTCCTTTCTGAGCCTTGGAAAGACATGCCTAGCTTATAGCAGTATTGCTCATGAAGAAGCAGGATGCAGGAATGTGTCAGACATGACTGGGTGCCTTCCTGGGTTCAGCTCCGTGAGGGGCTTTCCACTCAGAAGTAGGTCCATGCCTCCTTGGGGAGGAAGTGGGGCCCGCTTGCCTCCAAATTGCCAAAGGCTGGAACAAAGCTAGTTCTATCAGAGGTAAGAAAAGAGCAATTGGATGGATGTGGAAGCTGTTGCTGGGCCGCACTGCTTCAGGCCCCCCACCCCTCCGCCCCCGAGAGAAACAGGCGCCCTGTGGCCCCTAGGTCCTGGATGCAGTTTCACACATAGAATGTGTCCCCATAGGAGCCAAGAATTTTCCTGACAGACCTAGGCTCACTAGAGCTCTCCTACAGAGCAAAGGGGATGGGACAGATGTGTGGCTGTGGCTCTGCCTTTCCCTGGGAGTGTGGAGCCGCTCCCTATGGCCCCGGGCTCCAGGGGAAGTTGCCCCTGAATAATGACCTCCAAGAAGCGCTTTTCCAACTGGCTGAGACGTGGAGTTCTCAGGATGCAGGGAAAGCGAGTGTCCTTCGGGGAAGCAAAGGCAGTCACCTGTTATCATGACTTACTAGAATAGTAGGTACCTTCTCCGGTTGGGCAGAGGCCTTCCCTACCTGATCTGAAAAAGAAAATGAAGTAGCTCGCTGATTTGAGAAATAATTCCCAGACTTGGGTTTCCAACCAGTATAGAATCCGACAATGGCCCTGTCTTTGTAGCCGACGTTAATTAACAGGTATGTGAAGCTCTAAATATCAGTGGAAATTACATACAGCATATAGGCCCCAGTGTTCTGGAATGATGGAAAGAAACAACCAAACTCTTGAAGAGACACTTTCAAAATGGATCATAGAGACTGACTGTACGTGGATGGGCTTGCTTCCGGCAGACTTACTCATATTACGGGTAACCGCACGTTCCCACAGTTGTTGTCCTTATGAAATTTTCTATGGGAGACCCCCTCCCACAGTGAGGCAGGTGTTAGCAGATTTGCCACAAGTAAGGGGGTGGGATTTCACAGCAGATGGAACAATTAGGTAAGGTAATAAATCAGGTAACTAAGTTTGTATAAAAAAGAATATCATTCCCCCTTGAGGAACAGATTCATGAATTTGTGCTCAGTGATCAGGTGTGGCTCAATGACTGGAAACACAATTCCTTGGCCTGACATCCGGAAAGGTCCTTTTACTGTTGTTTTAGCCACAATTCTGAAAGAGATGGGAATACCAGACCACCTAACCTGCCTCTTGAGAAATCTGGATGAAGGTCAGGAAGCAACAGTTAGAGCAGGACATGGAACAACAGACTGGTTCCAAAAAGGAAAAGGTGTATGTCAGGGCTGTATATTGTCACCCTGTTTATTTAACCACGAGACTTTCCCAAAGGGCTGTCCCACGTGCCACTGTGTTGTGTGTCGATCCTAGGCTAGAAAGTCGAGGCAGTGCAGGAGAAACAGGTTTCCATGGAATGGACTGAGACATCTGGGGGCCTCTGGGAATGGGTGCACGAATCTGGACTTCCTCTCGCCTTTCCTGTGGAGAGCGCCTCCTCTTGAGATGAGACGGGAACTCCGGGAATACTTGACCGACCACTCAGTGAAAGGATCCCGCCTCTCGAGCTAGGAGGCGGACACGGGGCTCCTCTGGATGTGGGCAGAACTCTCGTGCTTCCTCTAGAGTGGAGACGGGTATGTCGGGGAACTTCTTGAGTTGCAGCAAGGGTGTGAAGGACCCTTTGGAAGTTCCAGAGGTTAGGTGTGATTAGCCTCGAGACGCCTCAGCGGAAATGGGTCTCATCTCGCCTGGAGGGGAGAACCTCCTGGATTTTCTCGAGTTGCGGCAGGTGCTCTCGACTTATGCCGAGGACATCAGGGACCCGCTCTGGTGGCCTCAGGAAAGGCCATGCCCCATGCGAGTTGTTCGGGGTCCTCTCGGGATTCCACTCCGACGATGCCGGGGCCTAAGATCTTGTGTGGAGTCGGTGCCGGTCATGAGCATTCCTCTCCAGTGCTGACATGGATCCTGGGCTTCTTCTGGAGTCTCCCCAGGGGAGTCAGTCCTCGTCTCGAGTGGGGGCATGCACGTGCGCTTTCCTCCCGAGCTGTAGCAGCAGTGTCACTCTTCCCTTCGCGAGGATCAAGGGATCAGGGGCTTTCCCTCGAGGCTTTCCCACGAGGCTTTCCCACGAGGCTTTCCCACAGGGCTGTCCCACGTGCCACCGTGTTGTGAGTCGATCCTCGGCTTGAAAGTCGAGGCAGTGCCGGGAAAACTGGTTTCCCTGGAATGGACTGAGGCATCTGGGGGACTCTGGGAATGGTGGCACGACCCTGGAGTTCCTCTCGCCTTTCCTGTGGAGAGCGCCTCCTCTTGAGATGCGACGGGAACGCCGGGAATTCTTTCCCGACCACGCAGGTAAAGGATCCCTCCTCTCGAGCTAGGAGGCCGAAACGGGGCTCCTCTGGATGTGGGCGGGACTCTCGTGCTTCCTCTTGAGTGGAGACGGGTATGTCGCGGAACTTCTTGAGTTGCAGCAAGGGTGTGAAGGACCCTTTGGAAGTTCCAGAGGTTAGGTGTGATTAGCCTCGAGACGCCTCAGCGGAAATGAGCCTCATCTCGCCTGGAGGGGAGAACCTCCTGGATTTTCTCGAGTTGCAGCAGGTGCTCTCACTTACGACGGGGACCTCAGGGACCCGCTCTGGTGGCCTCAGGAAAGGCCAGTCCCCATGCGAGTTGCTCGGGGGCCTCACGGGATTCCTCTCCCGTCTATGCCGGGGCCTAAGACCTTGTGTGGAGTCGGTGCCGGAACCTGAGCATTCCTCTCCAGTGCTGACATGGATCTTGGGGTACTTCTGTAGTCTCCCCAGTGAAGTCAGTCCTCGTCTCGAGTGGGGGCATGCACATGTGGTTTCCTCCCGATCTGTAGCAGCAGTGTCACGCTTCCCTACCCGTGGATCAAGGGATGAGGGGCTTTCCCTCGAGGCTTTCCCACGAGGCTTTCCCACAGAGCTGTCCCATGTGCCACCGTGGTGTGAGTCGATCCTCGGCTTGAAAGTCGAGGCAGTGCAGGGAAAACAGGTTTCCCTGAATGGACGGAGACATCTGGTTGACTCTGGGAATGGTGGCACGACCCTGGAGTTCCTCTCGACTTTCCTGTGGAGATCGCCTCCTGCTTGAGATGCGACGGGAACGCCAGGAATTCTTTCCCGACCACGCAGGGAAAGGATCCCACCTCTCGAGTTAGGAGACGGAATCGGGGCTCCTCTGGATGTGGCCGGGACTCTCGTGCTTCCTCTCAAGTGGAGACGGGTATGTCGGGGAACTTCTTGAGTTGCAGCAATGGTGTGAAAGACCATTTGGAAGTTCCAGTTATTAGAAGTGATTAGCCTGGAGACGCCTCAGCGGAAATGGGCCTCATGTCGCCTGGAGGGGAGGACCTAATGTATTTTCTCAAGTTGCGGCAGGTGCTCTCGACTTACGACGGGGACCTCAGGGACCCGCTCTGGTGGCCTCAGGAAAGGCCAGTCCCCATGCGAGTTGCGTAGGGGCCTCTCGGGATTCCTCTCCCGTCGATGCGGGGCCTAAGACATTGCGTGGAATCGGTGCCAGAACCTGAGGATTCCTCTCCAGTGCTGACATGGATCTTGGGGTACTTCTGGAGTCTCCCCAGGGGAGTCAGTCCTCCTCTCGAGTGGCGGCATGCACGTGCGCTTTCCTCCCGAGCTGTAGCAACAGTGTCGCGCTTCCCTTCGCGTGGATCAAGGGATCTGTGGCTTTCCCTCGAGGCTTTCCCACGAGGCTTTCCCACGAAGCTTTCCCACAGGGCTGTCACACGTGCCACCGTGGTGTGTGTCGATCCTCGGCTTGAAAGTCGAGGCAGTGCAGGGAAAACAGGTTTCCCTGCAATTGACTGAGACATCTGGTTGACTCTGGGAATGGTGGCACGAACCTGGAGTTCCTCTCGCCTTTCCTGTGGAGAGCGCCTCCTCTTGAGATGCGACGGGAACGCCGGGAATTCTTTCCCGACCACGCAGGGAAAGGATACCTCCTCTCAAGCTAGGAGGCGGAAACGGGGCTCCTCTGGATGTGGCCGGGACTCTCGTGCTTCCTCTGAAGTGGAGACGGGTATGTCGGGGAACTTCTTGAGTTGCAGCAAGGGTGTGAAGGAACCTTTGGAAGTTCCAGATGTTAGAACTGATTACCCTCGAGACGCCTCAGCGGAAATGGGCCTCATCTCGCCTGGAGTGGAGAACCTCCTGTATTTTCTCGAGTTGCGGCAGGTGCTCTCGACTTACGACGGGGACCTCAGGGACCCGCTCTAGTGGCCTCAGGAAAGGCCAGTCCCCATGCGAGTTGCTCGGGGGCCTCTCAGGATTCCTCTCCCGTCGATGCCGGGGCCTAAGATCATTGTGTGGAGTCGGTGCCGGAACCTGAGGATTCCTCTCCAGTGCTGACATGGATCTTGGGGTACTTCTGGAGTCTCCCCAGGGGAGTCAGTCCTCGTCTCGAGTGGGGGCATGCACGTGCGCTTTCCTCCCGAGCTGTAGCAGCAGTGTCACGCTTCCCTTCGCGTGGATCAAGGGATCTGTGGCTTTCCCTCGAGGCTTTCCCACGAGGCTTTCCCATGAGGCTTTACCACGAGGCTTTCCCACGAGGCTTTCCCACAGGGCCGTCCCACGTGCCACCGTGGTGTGAGTCGATCCTCGGCTTGAAAGTCGATGCAGTGCTGGGAAAATAGGTTTCCCTGGAATGGACTGAGACATCTGGAGGACTCTGGGATTGGTGGCACGACCCTGGAGTTCCTCTCGCCTTTCCTGTGGAGAGCGCCTCCTGTTGAGATGCGACGGAAATGCCGGGAATTCTTTCCCGACCACGCAGGGAAAGGATCCCTCCTCTCGAGCTAGGTTTCGGAAACGGGGCTCCTCTGGATGTGGGCGGGTCTCTTGTGCTTACACTCGAGTGGAGACGGATATGTCGGGGAACTTCTTGAGTTGCAGCAAGGGTGTGAAAGACCCTTTGTAAGTTCCAGAGGTAGGTGTGATTAGCCTCAAGACGCCTCAGCGAAAATGGGCCTCATCTCGCCTGGATGGGAGAACCTCCTGGATTTTCTCGAGTTGCGGCAGGTGCTCTCGACTTACGACGGGGACCTCAGGGACCCGCTCTGGTGGCCTCAGGAAAGGCCAGTCCCCATGCGAGATGCTCGGGGACCTCTCGGGATTCCTCTCCCGTCGATGCAGGGGCCTAAGATATTGTGTGGAGTGGGTGCCGGAACCTGAGGATTCCTCTCCAGTGCTTACGTGGATCTTGGGGTACTTCTGGAGTCTCCCCAGGGGAGTCAGTCCTCGTCTCGAGTGGGGGCATGCACGTGTGCTTTCCTCCCGAGCTGTAGGAGCAGTGTCACGCTTCCCTTCTGGTGTATGAAGGGATCTGTGGCTTTCCCTCGAGGCTTCCCCACGAGGCTTTCCCACGAGGCTTTCCCACAGGGCTGTCCCACGTGCCACTGTGGTGTGAGTCGATCCTCGTCTTGAAAGTCGACGCAGTGCAGGGAAAACAGGTTTCCCTGTAATGGACTGAGACATCTGGGGGACTCTGGGAATGGTGGCACGACCCTGGAGTTCCTCTCTCCTTTCCTGTGGAGAGCGCCTGCTCTTGAGATGCGTCGGGAACGCCGGGAATTCTTTCCCGACCACGCAGGGAAAGGATCGCCCCTCTCGAGCTAGAAGGCGGAAACGGGGCTCCTCTGGATGTAGGCGGGACTCACGTGCTTCGTCTCGAGTGGAGACGGGTATGTCGGGGAACTTCTTGAGTTGCAGCAAGGGTGTGAAGGACCCGTTGGAAGTTCCAGAGGTTAGGTGAGAATAGCCTCGAGACGCCTATGCGGAAATGGGCCTCATCTCGCCTGGAGGGGAGAATCTCTTGGATTTTCTCGAGTTGGGGCAGGTGCTCTCGACTCACGACGGGGACCTCAGGGACCCGCTCTGGTGGCCTCAGGAAAGGCCATTCCCCTTGCGAGTTGCTCGGGGGCCTCTCGGGATTCCTCTCCCGTCGATGCCGGGGCCTAAGACCTTGTGTGGAGTCAGTGCCGGAACCTGAGGATTCCTCTCCAGTGCTGACATGGTTCTTGGGGTACTTCTGGAGTCTCCCCAGGGGAGTCAGTCCTCGTCTCGAGTGGGGGCATGCACGTGCGCTTTCCTCCCGTGCTGTAGCAGCAGTGACACCCTTCCCTTCGCGTGGATCAAGGGATCTGCGCCTTTCCCTCGAGGCTTTCCCACGAGGCTTTCCCACGATGCTTTCCCACAGGGTTGTCCCACGTGCCACTGTGGTGTGAGTCGATCCTCAGCTTGAAAGTCGAGGCAGTGCAGGGAAAACAGGTTTCCCTGGAATGGACGGAGATATTTGGTTGACTCTGTGAATGGTGGCACGACCCTGGAGTTCCTCTCGCCTTTCCTGTGGAGAGCGCCTCCTCTTGAAATGCGACGGGAACGCCGGGAATTCTTTCCCGACCACGCAGGGAAAGGATCCCACCTCTCGAGTTAGGAGACGGAAACGGGGCTCTTCTGGATGTGGCCGGGACTCTCGTGCTTCCTGTCAAGTGGAGACGGTTATGTCGGGGAACTTCTTGAGTTGCAGCAAGGGTGTGAAGGACCCTTTGGAAGTTCCAGATGTTAGAATTGATTAGCCTCGAGACGCCTCAGCGGAAATGGGCCTCATCTCGCCTGGAGGCGTGAACCTCCTGTATTTTCTCGAGTTGCGGCAGGTGCTCTCGACTTATGACGGGGACCTCAGGGACCCGCTCTAGTGGCCTCAGGAAAGGCCAGTCCCCACGCGAGTTGCTCGGGGGCCTCTCGGGATTCCTCTCCCGTCGATGCCGGGGCCTAAGATCTTGTGTGGAGTCGGGTGCCGGAACCTGAGGATTCCTCTCCAGTGCTGACATGGAACTTGGGGGTACTTCTGGAGTCTCCCCAGGGGCAGTCAGTCCTCGTCTCGAGTGGGGGCATGCACGTGCTCTTTTCTCCCGAGCTGTAGCAGCAGTGGTCCCGCTTCCCTTCGCGTGGATAAAGGGATCTTTTTCTTTCCCTCGAGGCTTTACCACGAGGCTTTCCCACAGGGCTATCCCACCTGCCACCGTGGTGTGAGTCGATCCTCGGCTTCTAAGTCGAGGCAGTTCAGGGAAAACAGGTTTCCTTGGAATGGACTGAAACATCTGGGGGACTCTGGGAATGGTGGCACGACCCTGGAGTTCCTCTCGCCTTTCCTGTGGAGAGCGCCTCCTCTTGAGATGCGAAAGGAATCGCCGGGAATTTCTTTCCCGACCACGAAGGGAATGGGATCCCGCCTCTCGAGCTAGGAGGCGGAAACGGGGCTCCTCTGGATGTAGGCGGGACTCTCGTGCTTCCTCTCGAGTGGAGACGGGAATGTTGGCGGAATTTCTTGAGTTGCAGCAAGGGTGTGAAGGACCATTTGGAAGTTCCAGAGTTTAGGTGTGAATAGTCCTCGAGACGCCTCAGCGGAAATGGGCCTCATCTCACCTGGAGGGGAGAACCTCCTGGATTTTCTCGAGTTGTGGCAGGTGCTCTCTACTTACGACGGGACCTCAGGGACCCGCTCTGGTGGCCTCAGGAAAGGCCCAGTCCCCATGCGAGTTGCTCCTCACGGGGGCCTCTCGGGATTCCTCTCCGTCGATGCCGGGGCCTAAGACCTTGTGTGGAGTCGGTGCCGGAACCTGAGGATTCCTCTCCAGTGCTGACATGGATCTTGGGGTACTTCTGGAGTCTCCCCAGGGGAGTCAGTCCTCGTCTCGAGTGGGGGCATGCACGTGCGCTTTCCTCCCGAGCTGTAGCAGCAGTGTCACGCTTCCTTCGCGTGGATCAAGGTGGCTTGAGGCTTTCCCGAGGCTTTCCACGAGGCTTTCCCACAGGGCTGTCCCACGTGCCACCGTGGTGTGAGTCGATCCTCGCTCGCCTTGAAAAAGCTCGAGGGCACACGTGCAGCGGAAACAGGTTTTCGACCTGCACTATTCGCATCCTGAAGACATCTGGTATGCACATTGGAATCGGTGAGCATCGAACCGTCAGGACGTTCCTCCTATCTCGCCTTTCCTGCCTGGAGAGCGCCTCCTGCCTTTTCGAAGAAGTGCGAACGAGTCATGAAATGACCGCGGGAATATTCTATTTCACGGACCACACCCTTATTTACAGCAGGAAAAGCATACCCTTCCTCTCCAAGCATAGTGGAGGCGGCAAACGGGGCTCTCTAGCATGATGTGGCGCTCTATGGACTTCTTGACTCACTCGAGTGCTTCCTCCACAGAAGTTGGAAATAGATGCACACAGGGTATATGGATCGGAAGGGCAAACTTCTTGAGTTTGCAGCAAGGGTGTGAAGGAACCTTTTGGAGCAGTGTCCAGAATGTTCAAGAAACTGCAATTAACACTCTCGGTGGAGACGCCACGCCTAAAGCGACAATGGGGTCCTTCATCTCTGCCATGAAAGACGTGTTTATGACACTCTATACTATTTCCTCACGAAAGCTTGACGGCACGGCCTGTCTTTGTCTATTTGAGCTATAACGACGGGAGGTCTAGACCCTTACCAGGGACCCCTTCGCTCTAGCTGGCCCTCAGCGAAAGAGCCACGTCCCATTGCGAATTGCTGCGGGGCCTCTCAGGGATTCCCTGCTCACCGTCGTATAGCAGGGCATAAGATCATGTGTAAGTATCCGGTGGCCTGAATCAGGAACCTGCAGGATTCCTCTCCAGATGCTACTCTCGACCCAATGGATCTCTGTGGGTACCTTCTGAGATCTCCTCCACGGCGGACGTCACAGTCATCGTCTGCGACAGCTCGGGCGGTGGCATGCCACCGCTGCGCTTCTCCTTCCCGAGCCTGTAGGCAGCAGTGTGCTACGCTTCCTTCGCGTGATCAAAGGTGATCTGTGGCTTTCCCTCGCAGTCTTTCTGCCATTCGATGTCACTCTCCCAATGAGGGCGTACTTATCGTCAGACAACGAGTCTTCACCATCACGGAAGGCTTTTCCCACAAGGAGTCGTCCCACGTGCCACCCGTGGTGTGCAGTCGAAATCACATACGAACTTGAAGTCCGAAGCTGCATCGTGGATAGAGAAAACATACGGATCTTCCGTCTGAGATCAATGATCACCTGACGACACTTCTGGAGAGACTCTGGATATGGGGCACTGAACGCCTGGGAGTTCCTACTCGCCTTTCCTGTGGAGAGCGGCCTCCTGTTGAGATGGACGGAAATTGCTCGAGGGAAATTCATATTCGCCGACCACATCGAGCAGGGAAAGCGAATTCCTCTTTCCTTCTCGACGCTACGGAGTTTCGAAACGGGGGCTCCTCTGGATGTGGGCCGGGTCTCTTGTGCCTTACACTAACAAGTGCGCCAGACGGCATAGTCGGAGGAACTACCTTGCGAGTTCAGCAAAGGTGTTCGAACACGACCCTATTGGTAAGTTCCAAGAGCGTAGGTGTCGGAATTAGCCTCAAGAGCCTCAGCGAAAATGGCTCACTAACTCTCGCCGGATGGGAGAAAACTCCTGGATTTCCTCGGAAGTTGCGGCAGGTGCTCTCGACTTAACGACGGGAGACCCTCAGAGGACCAACACGCTCTGAGTGAGGCCTCAGGAAAAACGGCCCAGTCCAGCATCGCACAGCATGCTCGTGACCTTCCAGCGATATCCTCTCCCGTCGATCATTGGGGCCTAAAGATATTTGTGGAATGGCTGCCGGAACCTCGAGATTCCTCCTTCCAGTGCTTACGTGGATCTTGGAGGTAACTTCATGGATGTACTCCAGGGGAAGTCAAGTCCGCAGTCTCCAGTAGCGGCATGCCACGTGTGCATTTCGTATCTCCCAGGAGCTGTTTTGGTTCTTTAGGAGGCAGTGGTCACGCTTCCCCCCATTCTGGTGTATGAAGGGATGCTGTGCTTTCCGCATCGAGCGCTTCGCCACGACGGCTTTCCCACGACGGCCCTTTCCACAAGGGCTGTCCACCCGTTGAGCCCACTCGGGCTGGTGAGTCGATATGCCTCTTCCTTGTACATAGTCGACGCCAAATATAGAGCAGTGTCGAAAACACCTATGTTGCGCTGTGAACGACTGAGACATCCTGAGAGGGCACTGCTGGAAATGGATGGCATCAGAACCCCTATTTTCCAGGCAGCTTCCTCTCATCCCGTTCCTGTGGCCAGAAGCTGCCTGCTCTTTGAGAATTCGCTACGGTAATCGCACGGAATCTCTTTCCCGACCAACACTAGGATGCATGGTGAAAGGATTCGCACTCGTCCCTGAGCCAGAAGGCGAAAAACGGGGCGCTCCTCTCGAAAATCAGGCCGGAGACTTGCACGTCGCTTTCGTCTCCGAGCCTGGAGACGAGGCTATGTCCGGCCGGAACCTTCTTCGAGTCTGTCAGCAAGGTGCTGAAAGGACCCGCTGGAAGTTCCCAGAGGTTAAAGGCTGAGAATAGCCATCCAACGAGACCCATAATCATTCGACGGAAACACGGGCCTCATTTCGCCCTAAGCAGGGGAGAAATCTCTTATGGTATTTACTCCGAGTTGGGGGCACGGTGCTCATCGGATCTCACGACGGGGACACTTCTCAGCGGACCCCGCTCTGGTGGCCTCCAAGGAAAAGCGCATTCCCTTGGCGAAGTTGCTCGGGGGCCGTACTTGGCGATTCCTCTACTACCACAACGCTCCGACATGCCAGCCCGGGCCTAAGAAGCCGCTTGGTGGAGTCACCACTCGGGCCGCGAACCATGAGGAATATTCCCCTCTAACCAGTGCTAACGACATGGTTCTTGGGCGTAGCTTCTGGAGTCCTCCCAGGAAGTCAGTCCTCGTCCTCCCGAGTGCGCGGCACGCAACCGTGACGCATTTCCTCGCCCCGTGCCTGTAAGCAGCAGTGACACCCCCTTCCCTATCCGCACGTGCGCATCAAGGGAATCTGCGCCTTTCCTCGAGGCTTTCCACGAGCGCTTTCCCCCAGCGATCCATATCCCACAACGGGTCTGCCCATCCGTGCAGCACCTGTGGTTGTGGAGTCCGATCCCCTCACAAGCTCTGAAAGTCGAGCAGTGCAGGGAAACAACAGGTTTCCCGTGGAAATGGACAGGAGATCAATTCCGCGTTGACTCCTGTGTACATGTGGCAGACGCCTGCGAGTTCGACCCTCCCTTCCTCCTGTGGAGAGCGCCTCCTCTTGAAATGCGAACGGCGAACCCCCGGAATATCTTCCCGGACCACCGCAGGAAAAGCGCATCCCACCCCTCTCGAAGTTAGGAGACGGAAACCGGGGCTCTTCTGGATCGTGGCCGGACTTCATCGTGCTTCCTGTCAAGTGGCAGACCGCGTTATGTCGGGAAATTCTATGAGTTGGGCAGCAAGGGTGTGAAGGACCTCTTGGAAGTTCCACGATGTTAAGAATTGCATTAGCCTCGAGAAGACGGCCTCACGCGGAAACTGGGCCCTCATCTCGCCCTGGAGGCCGTGAACCTCCTGTAATTTTATCTCGAGTTGCGCCGGGGGGTCACGGCTGCTCCTAGACTTAATGAAGCGGCGGACCTCAGGGACGCCGCTCCTAGTGGACCTCAGGAAAGGCCAGTCCCACACGCGAGTTGCTCTTCGGCTTCCATCGGGAAATCCTCTCCCTCGACTGCCCGGCTAAGATCTTGTGGTGGCATGTCGGGTGCCGGAACCTGAAAGGATTCCTCAGTGCTGACATGGAGCAAGCTTAGGGGTACTCCTCTGGAGTCTCCCCAGGGAACAGTCAAGCTCCTCGCTCTCGAAGTGGGGGCATGCACTCGTGGACCCTTTTCTCTCCACTCCGAGTGATAGCAAGCAGTGAGTCCCCAGCTTCCACCGCCTTCGACGTCGATCAAAGGGATCTTTTTCTTTCCCTCGAGGCTTTAACCCCACGAGGCTTTCCCACAGGGCTACTCCCACCTGCCCACCGTGGCTGTGAGTACGATCCCTCGGGCTTGTAAGTCGAGGCACAGTTCAGCGGAAAAACAGGTTTTCCATTGGTAATGGCACTGAAACATCTGGGGAACTCTGGGAATGGTGGCAAACGAACCGGACTCGGAGTTCCTCCTCGCCTTCTCCTGTGGGAGAGCGCCTCCCTCCCTTGCAGATGACCGACAACGAATCGCCGTAATGTCCTTCTCACCCGCCACCACGAAGGCGAATGGATCCGCGCCTCTCGACGCTAAGCGAGGCGGAACACACGGGCCTCCTCTGCGAATGCTACGGCGCGAGACTCCTCGTGCTTCTCTCCGCAGTGGAGACGCGAATGTTGCGGAACTTCTTGAGTTGGCAGCAAGCGCCGTGTGAAGGACCATATTGAAGTTGCAGCAAGTTTAAGCTGTCGAATAGCCTCGAAGACGACATCAGCGGAAATGGGCCTCAATCTCACGTGGAGGGACGAAACGCCTCCCTGGAATTTTCTCGCTGAGTTGTGGCAGGTCTGCTCTAAGCCTAATACCGACCGGGACCCTCAGCGAACCCGCTCTGGTGGCCTCAGGAATAGGCCAGTCCCCAATGCCGAGTTGCTCAGCCGGCCTCACGGGGCCTCTTCGGCATTCATTTCAACTACCTCCGCGTCCGATGCGCGGCTACGACCTCTGTGTGCAATTCGGTGCCCGGAACTATGAGTTTATCTCCCTCCTCACAGACTGCTCGACATGGATCTGGGGCTACTTCTGCCGAGTCCTGCCCCAGAGGAGTCGTTCCAGTCTAGTCTGAGAAGTTGGTTCTCTACGTCGGGAACATGTCACACGTACGCGATCTCCTCCGTCAGAAGCTAGTAGCAGTACAAAGTCCGTCCATCGCTTCCATTCCGCAGCTAGAATGCAAGGGATTCTAGTGGCTTTCCCCTAGAGACTTTCCCACAGTAAGGCTTTCCCACGGGGCTTTCCCACGAGCGCTTTCCACCAGGGCCTGTCCCTCACGTGCCACCGTGGTGTGAGTCGATCCCTCCGCTAGAAAGACCAGGCAGTGCCAGGCGAATAACAGGTTTCCCTGGAATGGACTAAAGACATCTGGCGGGACTCTGACGAATGGTGAACACTGACCCCACTTTGTTTGACTACCTGCTTTGCATAGGTCAATCACACGCTACC
>NW_017212347.1:0-16713 GCF_001704415.2 Capra hircus
TTTACACTGCTGCCATGTAACCCATGGCATATCAGCTAGAAGGTTTGCAGTAGATAAGACAAAATGAGAGTAACAGTTCTATCCAGGGCAAACATTACTGTGTAATCACAACCTTAGGTCTTCATTTAGCCAATTTTTAGAGGAAGTGTTTCCTCTTGTTCTCCCTTTAATCACTACCATACTATTATGTCTCGTTATGGGCTAAGTACTGTGCTAAATACTTAATTTTTGTAATTATTAAATAATTTTTCTTATGGAAAAGAAATTAGTGCATAAATTAAGAGAAAATGAAGAGCTAATTTTTCCTGTTCTGACTCTCAATGCATAGTCAAAACCTTACAGTAACCATTTTGTATTTTATAATTTTTTGATTTTCAACATTACAAAGAAAATGCAAGAATAGTACAGAAAGCTCCCAGAGGCCCTTCATCCAGATCCACTAATTCTTACACTCTGCAACATTAATTTTGTTTTTATTTTCTATGAATCTATTTGTACATACACATATGATTATTTCTAAACTATTTGGGATTAAGTTGGGGTATTGTACTCCTTTACTTCTCACTATTTCACATGTATTTTCTAAGAACAAACATATTCTCATATATTAGATACAATACAATTATCAAAGTCCCCGAACTTTAAGTTGTTACACCGTTATTATCTGGTCTGCAATGCATATTCTCAAAGTATCCCCTCACCCAGACACATTACTAGTTAATTACAATGGGGAAAGAGTAATTTGACAGTGGAGACACCTGACATGCATCACACTAAATGATTAAAACGAACATCATTAATACTGTAACAATTTGTGCACTAATCTGACAGTTTATGCTTTCTGAAGTGACGACATAACACCAAGTCTTAGAAATCCTGCCAAAAATGCAACTTGAATTCAAATAAGAGAATATATCAAACAAATCCAAATTGAGAGGCATTCTGCTAAATAACCTGTTTGTATCTGTGAAGCATGTCAGAGTTTAGAAGATGAAGAACAGGTGACAAATTGTTCTAAATTAAACACTTCCCTTTCAATTAAGTGGTAATTCTTTTAAGTGGAAGTGTAGCACTCCACCTGTTCCTTTATTATTTACTTATCAGTATATTGTTGTCTGCCTCCCTCCTCCTATTATTTTTTCATTTTGCATATTTTGTTTCTCTTGTTTTTTAAATAGTTATCTTTAATTAGTTTAATACAGTTCTTTTACATCCATGTCTTGATCTACATAAACATTGCTATATAGCGATCTTCAAATATAAAAGAGAGCATTTGGATAATTAATAGTCCTTTCTCAGATGTATTGTTTTCTTTTTCTTTTAAATTTAGGTCACAACATTATATTCTATTATCTCGCTAAAATTAAATTTACCATCATTTTTCTATATGTTACTTCTAAAAATTAAACATTGATAAACAGCATTACAATATATAGTTATACAAACACTATTCATTATAAAAACTAATTGAGGTAATTGGATCTATTGCCATTTGCTTTCTCCTGAGAATTTCTTCAAACATTTTTGTATTTTCTTATTTTTCTATGCTTCATAATTGTATTTATTTACTATTTCTTCTTTATATATTTCTATGACTTCAGTGTAACTTTTAAGAATGTAGTAGTTCTGTGTAATGAATCTGCTGGCTTGAAGGAGAATTTCTCATTTTATACATATGTTATTCAGTATTCTCAAAAACTAAATGATGCTACTATAAAGAAGTAGAAATTTACACTGTGGTATTATTTATCTAATGTTTCCTGTTTTTGCTTTATAATTCCACTACATTCCATTATATCCTACCTGATAATAAATAATTAGAAATTTATGCATTCAATATGTTTTCTTACAAATATATGTGTGTGTGTGTGTGTGTATGTAAGTTATCTACAAGATAGCTAAAATGTCAAGGAATTTGTTGTTGAATTCCTGCCATTGAGTTTAATGTTTCTAACAAAGTCTATAGATTTCATAACATTTTTTTGTTGTTATCTGGTACAGAAATGGACTCTGTCTCTTCCTTCAACTTGTTTTCATCAATTCCTAAAGTACTTAAGATGTCCAATAGAAAGCGAGCTAGAGAGTAAGAAAGTAAAGAGTGAGAGAATAAGGGAGGGCAAGAATAAGATAAACCAGAGTGAATAGATAGATAAGTAGATAAATAATTATTAGAAGGTGGGTCTGTGTCTGGTGGTTCATGACAGCTTCACTTTGATGTTAATATGGGTTTAATATGAGATCCAGTGGCACTCTTCAAGAGTCTTATAGAGATCTGTTGGGCTTATGACCTAATAAATAATGTGCACAGATGGAGACCTTAATGTCTTTTGAAGGTGACAGGGTCTACATTTGTTAGTGAGCCATTGTGTCTTGTTAGAAGCATGACGTTGTTATTGGATGGAGTTATGAATATACTCAGAGTAGGTGTGAACACTGAATAGCAGACGGTGGCCTAGGGCAGTTGTTTAACATTGTCTTTATTTGCTGGGGTATGGTGGAGCACTGACTTTCTGTTCTTGTTGCTGTTTAGGTGCTAAGTTAGTCCTTAAGTCATGTCCCACTCTTTATGACCCCATGGACTATAGCCCAAAATGTTCCTCTGTCCATGGGGTTTCCAGGCAAGAATACTGGAGTAGGTTGCCATTTCCTTCTCCAGAGGATCACCCCAAACCAAGAATCGAACTTGTGTCCCCTGAATTGACAGGCAGATTTTTTTTACCCACTGAGCCACCAGGGGATCCCCTGACTTTCTGTTAGATTTCACCAATATAAGCCTGTCAGGAAAGTGGAAGCATGAAGAGAGAGGAAGGGCCTTTCTTCTCCCCACTGCCTCATAATGTGGCCCCTGCCAGATGCAGCCTTGATCTTATTTTTTACTTCCAGAATCAGCTCCATTTTGTCCTCTCAGTTTTGAATGGGCATCAAATAATTACATTTAAACTGATAAAGAAAGTGAAATCACTCAATCGTGTCCAACTCTTTGCGACCCCATGGACTGTAGCCTACCAGGCTCCTCCATCCATGGGATTTTTCCAGGCAAGAGTACTGGAGTGGGTTGCCATTTCCTTCTCCAGGGGATCTTCCCAACCCAGGGGTTGAACCCAGGTCTCCCGCACTGCAGGCAGATGGTTTACCATCTGAGCCACCAGGGAAGCTCTTAAACTGATAAAGATATCCATAAAAAGAAACAAGAATAACAAAGTATGCTAAAATTAAAAAGTATGAAGAGTCCAGTAAATAGTAAGGGAAAAACTGAATTATCATATTTTCATTTATAAGAAATACCACTTAACCAACACTTATATAGCACCATATTTTCAGAGGTCTGAGCCCCAACTCTGTAGAGTCTGTTCTCTGAAGAATTGTCACTCCATCTCCATGAAGTATTCAAAAAGATATAATTTAAGTAATTATGTCTTTTTTCAAAATGTTCATATTATAGAGATTTTTTCCCCCGATATCAGTGACACCAGTAACAATATTTCTTGGAAACTCTAAAATTTGTAGAGGAATTTGACTTCAGATAAGGTATTTAACTTAGTTCTAAGACTTTAAACCAGTTACTCAAAGGTGGAAGGTTGTATGGAGACAAACACTCCAGTCATGAAATGAAGGTCAAACATCAAATTGATTTGGTATTACATTTGTAGAAAGAGTGGTTTAAAAGTTGATCATCTTCATTCTGGGGTGTCTTGAAAATTCACATGCTACTGAAGTATTTATATGGAAGATAAATGAAAAAAATAAGTTCAGAGAGCTATGTTTCTGAAACTCTGATTTAATATCTTCCAGTAACAAAGGAAATTTATAACAAACTTCTTGTAAAACAAAATTACCTGGCTTCTTTTATCTACTGTAATTTTCTATCAACTATGTTACAACCAGAGGTTTTATCTAATGCAAATAAATTATTTTACAAAGAAACTATTCAAGTTAATCTAATTTTACTCTGTTCTTTCTGGGAAAATACTATTAATGAAAATCTTAAGTGAAAAAAAAAAAGTCACTAGAACCTCTTTAAAAGTTGAAAATACATATACCATTACTTTAGTAATGGGTACTATTGCTTGCTAAAATAAAGATTTTCCACATTTCTCCAAAATTCCATCTATACTGCTGAATATATAAAATACAGACATCTATAAAATTATCAATTCTAAAGAAAAATGTTTCAACAATAAGTACTTAAGCAGTTTTGCAAGGTAAAGTTGACTGAATTTTGAGTGCTGGTTTCATTATTTAAAGAATCAAAAATAAGATAAACTCTTTTAAATTAGGAAGTTATTTCATCATTCCACAAAAAAATGTGATGTGGTTTACAAAAATGCATAAAACATTTTCAAAAAGTAACATTAAAATATAAAAGAGTTTATGAGAAGGAAAATACAAAGAGAAAGCCAATAACTCTAAGGATAAAGATAGCACATAGGAATTTATGATGTTTGATCCTAATATGGTTTTCCAGAAAAAGGACAGTCATTTGATTAAACATTATGATTTCTTGAGCTTTTCCCTCTTTTTACTATAGTCTGAGGATATTACCTTCAGTTAACCTATAAGGAAAGTTATGACCAACCTAGATAGCATATTAAAAAGCAGATATCACTTTGCCAACAAAGGTCTGTCTAGTCAAGGCTATGGTTTTTCCAGTGGTCATGTACGGATGTGAGATTTGGACTATAAAGAAAGATGAGTGCTGAAGAATTGATGCTCTTGAACTGTGGTGTTGGAGAAGAGTCTTTAGAGTCCCTTGGACTGCAAGGAGAGCCAACCAGTCCATCCTAACAGAGATCAGTCCTAGGTTTTCACTGGAAGGACTGATACTGAAGCTGAAACTCCAGTACTTTGGCCACCTCACGTGAAGAGTCAACTCATTGGAAAAGGACCCTGAGGCTGGGAGGGATTGCGGGAAGGAGGGGAAGGGGACGACAGAGGATGAGATGGCTGGATGGCATCACGGACTCGATGGACGTGAGTGTGAGTGAACTCCAGGAGATGGTGATGGACAGGGAGGCCTGGCGTGCTGCGATCCATGCGGTTGCCAAAGAGTCGGACACGATTGAGAGACTGAACTGAACTGAACCTAGAAAGCAGGCTTCCTTGGTGGCTCAGTGGTAAAGAATCTGCCTGCAAAGCAGGAGACACAAGTTTGACCCCTGCGGTCAGGAAGATGCCCTGTAGAATAAAATGGCAACCCACTCCAATGATCTTGCTTGATAAATTCCCATGGATAGAGAGCCTGGCAGGCTGCAGTCCATAGAATCACAAAAGAGCTGGATACAACTTAGGTGCTAAACAACAACAGCAAGCTGGGAAGCATGCTACCTGAAACAGCTGTACACAACTTGATTGCCAACTTCAGCTCTTACATTCTGACAGTTACCTTAGCATAAAAAGAATAAAATCAGTAACTATTTGGTATTTTTAAAGGTATTTTTTTGGTATTTCTACATTTTAAGCTAGCATAGAATGATGTTATTAATAGATTATATAAATATTTAAAGTTAAAATTGTAAGCATATCCTATTTTCTGGCTTGCCTTTTTATTTCTCTCTCTCTGATACAAAAAAAAAAAAAAAAGGGGCAAAGAAAAGGTATAGTTTTGAGAAAGTCATGCCTTGACTCTTACCCAGAAAATGCTGAATAGTACCTGCTTTTTATGTTCTAAAATTTGTTTTCTTAGTATTCAGGGATAGAGGAAAATAAATGAAGGGTGAAAATTCAGAAATGGACAGTCAGTATTATATGACTATTCAATAGAGTACAGAATTGGTTTCCCCTTTTCAACTTAGGTTTCTCACAAACTAAAAGTGAATATTAGGATGGACTGATGAACAAAACGCAGTATCAATGTTATTAACAGACCATATAAAATTATAGAACAGCTCAAAGTATGAGATTTTCCCATTATATGGAAATTGGGGAATGCAATTTGGATTCCACAGAAAAATTAAACTTTCTTCTCTTTTACCCTCTAACTCACATCCATCAAACCCAATGGAGACTAGATTATAGAATTTGCTTTTACAAAAACTGAATCTGAGTTGCAGACATTTACCTGAATAGCTGCATGGGGGATTGTAACAGCTAACAATTCTTTCTGTAACAGGGCAGAAAGTATAGAAGAGGAAAAAAGGCCTGGCTGGGCCAGTCAGAATCCTGGCAGGCTGCATAGACTTAGATGCAGAGGATTTCTGGTAGACTGGAGGGTAAGAAACAGTCTGCTGTTTCTTTCTGCTATTTAGATAGATCATAAATTCATTTGCCAACAACATGGAACTAGAGAGGATTATGCTTAGTGAAATAAGTCAGAGAGGGATACATACTCCTATGTTATAATGCATATGTGGAACCTAAAGAGACAAACAAAGGAGAAACAAGACTCACAGATACAGAGAACAAACTAGAGGTTACCAGGAGGAAGAAGAAAGCAGGGCAGGTGGTGGGAGGGGGTGGGAGGTGATAGCCGATCAAGATCCTGGTGTGGGATTAAGAGATACTAACTACTACAGAGGACAGGATGGCTGGATGGCATCACTGACTCGATGGACTTGAGTCTGAGTGAACTCCGGGAGTTGGTGATGGACAAGGAGGCCTGGCGTGCTGCAGTCCATGGGTCGCAAAGAGTCGGACATGACAGAGCTACTGAACTGAAACTGAACTGAACTACTACAGATAAGATGGCCAAATTCAGACTTAAATTGATAACAGTGGGGAAAACCACTAGACCATTCAGGTGTGACCTAAATCAAATCCCTTATGATTATACAGTGGAAGTGAGAAATAGATTTAAGGGACTAGCTCTGATAGACAGAGCGCCTGATGAACTATGGAATGAGGTTCCTGACATTGTACAGGAGACAGGGATCAAGACCATCCCCATGGAAAATAAATGCAAAAAGCCAAAATGGCTGTCTGAGGAGGCCTTACAAATAGCTGTTAAAGAAGAGAAGTGAAAAGCAAAGGAGAAAAGGAAAGATATAAGCATCTGAATGCAGAGTTCCAAAGAATAGCAAGAAGAGATTAAGAAAGCCTTCCCTCAGCGATCAATGCAAGGAAATAAAGGAAAACAACAGAATGGGAAAGACTAGAGATCTCTTCAAAAAAATTAGAGATACCAAGGGAACATTTCATGCAAAGATGAGCTCGATAAAGGACAGAAATGCTATGGACCTAACAGAAGTAGAAGATATTAAGAAGAGGTGGCAAGAATACACAGAAGAACTGTACAAAAAGATCTTCACGACCCAGATAATTACCATGGTGTGATCACTCACCTAGAGCCAAACATCCTGTAATGTGAAGTCAAGCGGGCCTTAGAAAGCATCACTACGAACAAAGCTAGTGGAGGTGATGGAATTCCAGTTGAGCTATTTCAAATCCTAATAGATGATGCTGTCAAAGTGCTGCACTCAATATGCCAGCAAGTTTGGAAAACTTAGCTTGGCCACAGGACTGGAAAAAGTCAGTTTTCATTCCAATCCCAAAGAAAGGCAATGCCAAAGAATGCTCAAACTACCACACAATTGCACTCATCTCACACACTAGTAAAGTAATACAATTCTCCAAGCCAGGCTTCAGCAATATGTGAACCGTGAACTTCCAGATGTTCAAGCTGGTTTTAGAAAAGGCAGAGGAACCAAAGATCAAATTGCCAACATCCACTGGATCATCAAAAAAGCAAGAGAGTTCCAGAAAAAAACATTTATTTCTGCTTTATTGACTATGCCAAAGTCTTTCACTGTGTGGATCACCAAAAACTGGAAAATTCTGAAAGAGATGGGAATACCAGACCACCTGACCTGCCTCTTGAGAAACCTATATGCAGGTCAGGAAGCAACAGTTAGAACTGGACATGGAACAACAGACTGGTTCCAAATAGGAAAAGGAGTACATCAAGGCTGTATATTGTCACCCTGCTTATTTAACTTATATGCAGAGTACACCATGAGAAACGCTGGGCTGGAGGAAGCACAAGCTGGAATCATGATTGCTGGGAGAAATATCAATAACCTCAGGTATGCGGATAACACCACCCTTATGGCAGAAAGTGAAAAGGAGCCTAAAAAGCCTCTTGATGAAAGTGCAAGAGGAGAGTGAAAAAGTTGGCTTAAAAACTCAACATTCAGAAAACTAAGACCATGGCATCTAGTCCCATCACTTCATGGGAAATAGATGGAGAAATAGTGGAAACAGTGTCAGACTTTATTTTGGGGGGCTTAAAATCACTACACATGGTGACTGCAGCCATGAAATTAAAAGATGCTTACTCCTTGTAAGGAAAATTATGATCAACATAGATAGCATATTAAAAAGCTGAAACATTAACTTGCCAACAAAGGTTCGTCTAGTAAAGTCTAAGGTTTTTCCGGTGGTCATATATGGATGTGAGATTTGAACTATAAAGAAAGCTGAGCACCAACGAATTGATCCTTTTGAACTGTGGTGTTGGAGTAGACTCTTGAGAGTCCCTTGGCCTGCAAGGAGATCCAACCAGTCCATCCTAAAGGAGATCAGTCCTGGGTTTTCATTGGAAGGACTAATGCTGAAGCTGAAACTCCAACACTTTGGCCACCTCACATGAAGAGTCGACTCACTGGGAAAAACCCTGATACTGGGAGGGATTGGGGGCAGGAGGAGATGGGGACGACAGAGGATGAGATGGCTGGATGGCATCACCGACTCGATGGACAAGAATTTGGATAAACTCCTGGAGTTGATGATGGACAGGGAGGCCTGGTGTGCTGCGAATCATGGGGTCACAAAGAGTCGGACACAGCTGAGTGACAGAACTGAACTGAACTGAACTGAACTGAACAGATAAGATAGAGAAGAAACAAGGATGGGGAGCTATAGACATTATTTTATAATAAATATAAGTGGAATCAATGAAAATATTGAATCACTATGTTGTACACTTGAAACTAATATAATATTGCAAATCAAATATGGTTCAATTTAAAAAAATTACTCCCCACAATTATACATACTACGAGTCAGTTTTCACCAATTTCACAATCAAATCAATCATGTTTCCTTCCATTACAAAGGAATGACGGAGTGTGGGGAAGAGGAATAGAGAATATCCTGACTGATATAGACCCTCCTGGGGAATGTAGTTTAAGCTGTCTGCTCTCTAAAATAATGAAAGATGGAGGCCATATGATTCTCCCACCTGACCCTCATACACAACAGCATGATGTTATAATCAACTAATATATTAAGCATATTGGAATGTAAACAATTATATTTTAAAATTCCTTCAATGTTATGAACATGTCATATTTTAGATAATTTGGAAAAATACTTTTAAAACACATTTAACCTTTATTTAAAATAAAACCTAAAATCTTCTAAAAAGTAATTCAACTTCAAAAAAATTAAAGTTTACTTGGTTACTAAGTAGAGGCTCTAAAATATATTGCAACAAAAATTATTTCTTTCAGTTGACCTGTTCTAAATCAGAATGTTAACTTTTTTCTAAGTGATGTGACAAAGCCTTTTCTCTTAAACTTAATTTTGTAGTTAACATGAAATTAGCTAGGGCTTCTCTGGTGGCTCAGTGGTAAAGAATCAGCCTGTCAATGCCAAAGAATACAGTCCACGGGGTTTAAAGAGTTGGAAACGGCTGAATACACACACCTGAAGTTAGATAACATATAGCTGGGACTTGACATGCCACAAGAAAAGCATGGCTTAACAGGGCCCAAGTTCTTGTCCTGGTTCCGTAAAAAATTGCCTCAACTATGTGATATTAGGCATATAAATGTGGGTTTAAGTTTTATCATAGTTATTATTCTGTTTTGTTTTAAATTAAAAAAATTGTTCAATAGAATAAGGTCATTTCCAATTCAGTTCCAGTTTCAACATTTAGGTAAACATGTGTGTCTTAGTCATTTTTATTATTGAAAAATCATACTTAAAAATAGCTATTAGTCCACATATAATTTTTTCCAAGAATATAAAAAAAGGTTTAAAATAATTAAACAAAAAATCTGTTCCTTCTACACCTCCGTTGTCAGAATTACATACAGAGATTTATACTAACTCTACCCCCTACCTCCAAGAGTTGGTGATGGACAGGGAGGCCTGGTGTGCTGCAGTCCATGGGGTCACAGAGTCGGACATGACTGAGCAACTGAACTGAACTGAACTGAACCCCCTACCTAGTATCACAATGGATATACGGATCTGCATTGCACTTTTTTTTTTCACATAATAACAATGTGTTTTGTTTCCTTATCTATTGTATGGATATAACATGATGCATTCAAACATTATTTTAGTTATTTCCAATTACTTGGTAATATTATAAATTAAGCAGAAATTAACATTTTTATAATATAGTTTTTCTAGATTTCATAAATTAATCCTCAGTAGAACTTGTAATCTAACCATTAATGGAAAGAACTCTGTGACTGCCATTCTCTTACCACCACTGGGCAAGATCAGATTTCCAAAGCTCTGCAAATATTATGCAGAGAAATGATATCTCACTATACTTTGTTCTCTAATTTTTATTGGGAAATAAGTTTAAATATATAAAAAGTAATAAAGTAATGCAATAAAATCCATATACCTACCACTTTAGAGATAGTTTGCCCTAATCTATAATTTTGAACCACCTAAAAGCTACTTACAAATGCGTAACTTTACTTATAAATACTTCATTATGTGTCTCATAATAATCAAGACATTTACATATCTGATCACAATAAATTATGAAAGAAATGAACAATAATCCCATAGTATCATTAATATCAAATCTATGTTCAAAATCTCAATTATATTCAAAATAGTGTTTTATAGCTGTTTAATACTAATGAGAATTAAAACAAGATGCACATAATGTAATCAGATATGTGTCTCCTTTGTTTCAGTTAATGTAGATAAATCCTCTACTGTTTTTTACTTTTTTAAGTGACACTGACTCTTTGAAAATACCGGCCAGTTTCTTACAAAAATACTCAACACTGGATTTATCTAAGTATTTCTTTGTGTGTCTTCTAAATCTTGATTATTATAAACTAAAAATTAAATCTCAAAGCTTTACTGGATCAGTCTAAACACGTCGTGCATGAATATTTCATGGGCGATGATCTCTGTTCATTTTATAGCACAACAGGAGAGTCATGTTGGTTGTCCCCCTATCAGTGTTATGATTAATCACACGAACATCTAGTCCTCTCCAACATGAAGAATCAGTGTTTCACTTGGAATTTAATAAGTGATGTGTGAGGTATTACTTTGATACTGAGCAAATATTGTTTCCCCAGAACTTCACCTAGTCACTTTCATGTTTATTGCTAACTCTTCCCTGAATCTGTTATTTAAAGGCATGTATCTTCTGTATTTATTACCAGACATTTTTCTACAAAGGAGATTTCTCTTGGCAAAGAAGAAAATTTATAGTTTATCCTAAAAGGCAAACATATTCTTGAGATTTTTTTTCTTTAATTGCCAAGTTTCAGAAAAAAATTACTATAATAATCTGTACTGGTTGAAAGTGAATTAAATTGTTTTTATTTGTTCACTTACATATCATTGGAGATTTTTATTACCATTCATCAAAGTTACTATATATCCCTGCTGGAGGAATATATATTTATACCCTGGAATGCATATGGAGCTGTATTACTTTCTTTGGTCAATGAAGTATGAGCATATGACCTTTGTATGAGCCATATTTTCCCTTTGTTGAAGTAATTGGCAATGCTTATCAGCTTGGCCTGAGAATAAAGACAATGTGAGATGTGATTTGTAATGGATATTTTGGATAATTAATTACAGGAGAATAACCTGTTCTGTCTGATACAAATATATACTCGAGGATTTTAATATTTTTTTAGTTCCAATTTTAATTTCACTTAATTCATATTTTCAGGTTGTCTGGCCATATCTCTTAAATTATGAACAAGTGAGTTCATTATTAGAAGTCAGACAAAGAAAAGGCCAGCAAAGATTCTGGAATAGGAGGAATTGTAAATGTATATGAAATGCTACTGAGAGACAGGAAAAGTAAAATTGAAAGTGATCATGGGATCTATAGAACAGAAATATGAAGACCTTGAGAAAAGCATTTTATTGTACTGAAAAGGTCTAAAGAGAGAATTGACAGAGTGGAAATGAAGACAGGTGGTTACAGATGACTGTTTTGAGCATTTTTTTTCTTGTGAAATTGAGAATATAAAAGGATAGATAGAGGGAGCCTTGTTGTAGGAGAAGATTTTAGGTTTGTAAGGTAAAACAGTGTTTCTGACACTATTAGTGAATCCAATTACCCAGATATATAAAATTCGTCTTTGAGTTTTGGTTTGGATTTTTTTTTGTCTTGATGAATAGTAGACAGAATGTGTGTCAAATTTATTTATGAAGTGAAGTTACCATGGTAGAAAAAACAAAGCTAAAAACCTTGTATAATATATAAAAGAAGTAATAAAAAAATTTATATGGTGATGGACAGGAAGCTGGCATGCTGCAGTCGATGAGGTCACAAAGAGTTGGATACCACTGAGTGACGGAACTGAACTGACTGATAAGAAATTTTGAATTAATTAATGATTTTTTAATTTTATAAAATAGATTTCTTTTGAGTAACATTTGAATGCAGAGTTCAAACAATAGCAAGGAGAGATAAGAAAGCCTTCCTCAGTGATCAATGCAAGGAAATAGAGGAAAACAATAGAATAGGAAACACTAGAGATCTCTTCAGGAAAATTAGAGATACCAAGGGAAAATTTCATGCAAAGATGGCTCAATAAAGGACATAAATGGTATGGGCCTAAGAGAAACAGAAGATACTAAGAAGAGGTGGCAAGAACACACAGAAGAACTATACAAAAAAGATCTTTGTGACCCAGATAACTATGATGGTGTGATCACTCACCTAGGGCCAGACATCCAGGAATTCGAAGTCAGGTGGCCTTAGGAAGCATCACTATGAATAAAACTAGTGGAAGCATTGGAATTAGAGTGAGCTATTTCAAACCCTGAAAGATGATGCTGTGAAAGTGCTGCACTCAATATGCCAGCAAATTTGGAAAACTCAGCAGTGGCCACAGGACTGGAAAAGGTCAGTTTCATTCCAATCCCAAAGAAAGGAAATAGCAAAGAATGTTCAAATTACCACACAATTGCACTCAACTCACAAGCTAGTAAATTAATGCCCAAAATTCTCCCAAGCCAGGCTTCAACAGTACATGAACTGTGAACTTCAGATGTTCAAGCTGGTTTTAGAAAAGGCAGAGGAACAGAGGTCAAATTGCCAAAATCCACTGGATCATCAAAAAAGCAAGAGAGTTCCAGAAAAGCATCCACTTCTGCTTTATTGACTATGTCAAAGCCTTTGACTGTGTGGATCACAATAAACTGTGGAAAATTCTGAAAGAGATGGGAATACCAGACCACCTGACCTGCCCTTTGAGAAACCTGTGCAGGTCAGGAAGGAACAGTTAGAACTGGACATGGAACCACAGACTGGCTCAAATAGGAAAAGGAGTTTGTCAAGGCTGCATATTGTCACCCTGCTTATTTAACTTATATGCAAAGTACATCCTGAGAAATGCTAGGCTGGAGGAAGCACAAGCTGGAATCAAGATTGCCAGGAGAAATAATATCCTCAGATATGCAGATGAGACCACACTAATGGCAGAAGGTGAAGAGGAACTAAAGAGCCTCTTGATGAAAGTGAAAGAGGAGAGTGCAAAAGTTGGCTTAAAGCTCAACATTCAGAAAACAAAGATCATGGCATCTGGTCCATCACTTCATGGCAGATAGATGGGAAACAGTGGAAGCAGTGTCAGACTTTATTTTTGGCGGCTCCAAAATCACTGCAGATGGTGACTGCAGCCATGAAATTAAAAGACGCTTACTCCTTGGAAGGAAAGTTATGACCAACCTAGATAGCATATTGAAAAGCAGAGACATTACTTTGCCAACAAACATCCATCTAGTCAAGGCTATGGTTTTCCAGTAGTCGTGTATGGATGTGAGAGTTGGACTATAAAGAAATCTGATCAGCAAAGAAGTGGTGATTTTGAACTGTGGTGTTGAGGAAGATGTTTAAGAGTCCTTTGGTCTGCAAGGAGATCCAACCAGTTCAACCTAAAGGAGATCAGTCCTGAGTGTTCATTGGAAGGACTGACGTTGAAGCTGAAATTCCAATACTTTGGCCACCTGATGTGAGGAACTGACTCGTCTGAAAAGACCTGATGCTGGGAAAGATTAAAGGCAGGAAGAGAATGGGATGACAGAGGATGAGATGGTTGGATGGCATTACTGACTCAACAGATCTGAGTTTGGATGGACTTCAGGAGTTGATGATGGACAGGGAGGCCTGGCATGATGCAGTCCATGGAGTCACAAAGAGTTGGACGTGACTGAGCGACTGAACTGAGCTGAGTTAATATTAATTAAAATTCCTGTTTTGCTGGAAAAAACCATAGGTAAAGAAACTGATATGAATCTGACCCCTATTGTCACATCAGGAGAAAAGACGATTGAGTTAACTAAACTGTTAGTGTGACCGTCATGGATTGTGTAATGCATTTTTGTTTTCAAAGATACTCGGAAATTTCATCCCATTTTTTTCTGATGTTAAATTAGGTCCTGGAGAGTTAGAGGTGATCAGTCATAACCAAATTACTCTGTGCATGAATGCTGCCATAGCAACTTTTCCTAGGCAAATCCACCCTGAGCGTGAATGCCTAAACTCTGATAATATTCTTCCTGGAAGCAAGAGAACGGAATGGACTTCATGTTACAATTTGACCTTCTTTCTTTCCCCAAAGTTCCAGAAGAGGCAACTATCTTAATATCCTGGTTTGAGTTACAGGTATATTAATGTATATGTCTTTCTTTGTGTTTGTATTTGGTGGGTTTACCCATAATATTAATTTCTCTACTCAAAGTAAAAATGGTTCTCTTTTTACTGGCTGTATTATTCTAATGTACAGTATTATGCTCTGCAACTTAAGTTTTCCAAGTATCCTCTGGCTACATAGATTTTTCAGGAATTATTAGAATATCAATGTTAGATGAACATAGACACGACCCAGTGTCTGTATTTTCTTAACCATTTTCATCAGGGAAGAAAGACTTCATTCTTGAGATAGGTATAGAAATGGAAATTTTAGTACTAAAAGGATGAATAATGGTACTTAATTCCTTCCCAACCATCTCAATCTTTCTCACTCACTTTTACAATCTCCTTGGTCTCTTGACTATGTCCCAATAGTTGTAGCTTCTGTGAGGCTCCATTGATCCCCTGGTCCCTCAAGTTCTTTTCCAACTTCAAAATGTCATTGTTTCTTCACTTTTCTCCCTCTCCTTTCCCCATGAAATCCAAGTCCTTACTCAGAAATTAGGATGAACAATTTTATGTTAATGAAGTTAGCTCAGGGTTAATTCAATAAAGAACTCCTAGTTTCTCTGCTATTCTTACATGGCTAAATGTTGTTTAGGAACATGTTATTACACATAGATTTGTGATACATTTGTCTAGTCAAGGCTATGGTTTTTCCTGTGGTCATGTATGGATGTGAGAGTTGGACTGTGAAGAAGGCTGAGCACCGAAGCATTGATGCTTTGAAGTTGGAGAAGACTCTTGAGAGCCCCTTGGACTGCAAGAAGATCCAACCAGTCCATTCTGAAGGAGATCAGCCCTGGGATTTCTTTGGAAGGAATGATGCTAAAGCTGAAACTCCGGTACTTTGGCCACCTCATGTGAAGAGTTGACTCATTGGAAAAGTCTCTGATGCTGGAGGGATTGAGGGCAGGAGGAGAAGGGGACGACAGAGGATGAGATGGCTGGATGGCATCACTGACTCGATGGGTGTGACTCTGAGTGAACTCCAGGAGTCGGTGATGAACAGGGAGGCCTGGTGTGCTGAGATTCCTGGGGTCGCAAAGAGTCGAACACAACCGAGTGACTGAACTGAACTGAACTGAACCAATCAAAACTATATCCATATTTATTTTTATTGACTATTTATTACTGTTTTTCAGACTTGATGAATACAAAGATACTACAGTTATAACTTAGGTGTTCATTTAATCAATAATATTTTTTAGACATTTACTTTGTTGAAGTCATTCAGCTAAATATTGGGTGTGATTACAACAGATGAAAACAAATGGAAGTATTTATTACCCTTTGGGAATGAATGATTAGTACTAATAATGAAGAAATACATGTTAATGTTATATTGTTACTCATTTATTTAGATATTTATATATCTGTTTCCCTCCTTCACTAAACTCTATGCACCTCTTTCTAGTATCATTTCTACCCAAGAATTTAGTACAATACTTGGCAAATACCAAACCAGTGCTTGTTGAAAGTACGTCTGAGTTGATTACTACCACTTTACATGTGTATTAAAAATCACCTGAAATAGCACATCCTCAAATAAAGGAGTATTTGACATTCAGATACACTTGTGCACTTCCTTTTTTACTCTCTTCAGTATAAAAAATGTAAACACAAATACATAGCTAAATATAACATGTAAATACATGTTCATAAAAATATATACATATACATTTATAAAGTGATTTACTATTCTAACCCAGAATCTATGCTTGAGAGAAGAAGTATACTAATTGCCCTTGCAAAAATCAAGAATATTTACTCAAGTAATCTAAAGATATTTAAATACAGATTCTGAGAATCATAAAATTGGTATTCCTATCAGATATGCCTAAAAGTGGAGT
>NW_017212348.1:0-16713 GCF_001704415.2 Capra hircus
AGGCAGTCCCCATTCAAGTTTAGGGGCCTCTCAGGGCCTCCTAGGGGCCTCTCAGGATTCCTCTCCTGTCGATGCCGGGACCTAAGACTTGTGTGAAGTCGGGGCTGAACCTGAAGATTCCTCTCCAGTGCTGACATGGATCTTGTGGTACTTCTGGAGTCTCCCCAGGGGAGTCAGTCCTCGTCTCGAGTGGGGGCATGCACGTGCGCTTTCCTCCCGAGCGGTAGCAGCAGTGTCACGCTTCCCGTCGCGTGGATCAAGGGATCTGTGGCTTTCCCTCTAGGCTTTCCCATGAGGCTTTCCCACAGGGCTGTCCCACATGCCACCTTGGTGTGAGACGATCCTCGGCGTGAAAGTCGTGGCAGTGCAGGGAAAACAGGTTCCTCTGGAATGGACTGAGACATCTGGGGAACTCTTGGAATGGTGGCACGACCCTGGAGTTCCTCTGGCCTTTCCTGTGGAGAGCACTTCCTCTTGAGATGCGACGGGAACGCCAGGAATTCTTTCCCGACCACGCAGGGAAAGGATCCCTCCTCTCTAGATACGAGGCGGAAACGGGGCTCCTCTGGATGTGGGCGGGACCCTCGTGCTTCATCTCGAGTGGAGACGGGTATGTCGGTGATCTTCTTGACTTGCAGCAGGGGTGTCAAAGACCTTTGGAAGTTCCAGAGGTTAGGTGTGATTAGCCTCGAGATGCCTCAGGGGAAATGGGCCTCATCTCGCCTGGAGGGGAGAACCTCCTGGATTATCTTGAGTTGGAGCAGGTGCTCTCGTCTTAGGATGGGGACCTCAGGGACCCGCTCCTGTGGCCTCAGAAAAGGCCAGTGCCCATGGGAGTTGCTAGGGGGCCTCTCAGGATTCCTCTCACGTCGATGCCGGGGCCTAAGACCTTGTGTGGAGAGCCCGAGCGGAGGCGACGCGGAGCGTTTCGGTTCTCAGTGCCTGGGGCACCGGTGTGTGGTGTGAGGCTGCGGCGGAGCCTCTACACTGAAGGTGCGAGAGGTTGGCAGCTTCGATTGAAGCACATCGAGCGGCGACAGCAGTGAAAGTCATGAGCGACAGCGGCGAGGAGAACTACGGCGAGGGGGAATCCCGTTCTGCTTCCAGAAGCGGAAGTGTGCTCATGGGGGAAAAGCAGCAACCCCCCTGCAAGGTCTCGCTCCAAGGAAGATTCCAGGCGTTCCAGATCAAAGGTCCAGATCGGAATCTAGGTCTAGATCCCAGAAAGAAGTTCTCGGAGGCATTATACAGGTCGATCTCGGTCCCGGAATAGAATCTCGTAGCAGATCTTACAGCAGAGATTATCGAAGACGGCATAGCCACAGTCATTCCCATGTCTACTCCGCTGGCGTCATGTTGGGAATCGGGCAAATCCTGATCCTAACTGTTGTCTTGGAGTATTTGGATTGAGCTTGTATACTACAGAAAGAGATCTAAGAGAAATGTTCTCTAAATATGGCCCAATTGCTGATGTATCTATTGTATATGACCAGCAGTCTAGACGTTCAAGAGGATTTGCCTTTGTATACTTTGAAAATGTAGATGATGCCAAGGAAGCAAAAGAGTGCCAATGGAATGGAGCTTGATGGATGTAGGATCAGAGTTGACTTCTCCATAACGAAAAGACCACATACTCCAACAGCAGGAATTTACATGGGGAGACCTACCTATGGCAGCTCACGCCGTCGAGATTACTATGACAGAGGATATGATCGAGGCTATGATGATCGGGACTATTACAGCAGATCGTACAGAGGAGGAGGAGGAGGAGGAGGAGGATGGAGAGCTGCTCAAGACAGGGATCAGAAATACAGAAGACGGTCACCTTCTCCCTACTATAGTCGTGGAGGATACAGATCACGTTCCAGATCTCGATCATACTCACCTCGTCGCTATTAAAGCATGAAGATGAAGACTTTCTGAAACCTGCCCTAGAGTTGGGATATTGTTTGTGGACAATATTTTTTATTGTCTCCTGTTTAAAAAGTGAACAGTGCCTGGTGAAGTTAGGTGACTTTTACACCTTTTATGATGACTACTTTTGGTGGAGTTGAAATGCTGTTTTCATTCTGCATTTGTGTAGTTCGGTGCTTTGTTCAAAGTTAAGTGTTTTCAGAAAAGTATGTTTTACATGAATTTTTTTACAGTCTAAAATTTTGACTGCTGAGAAGTTTCTATTGTACAGAACTTCATTTAAATGGTTTTTCTACTGAATACAGGGTATTCTGAAGATTGAAGCCTGTGTGTAAAATGCTACCAAATGGCAAAAAGCAACAATAACGTTTGGTTTTTACTTTTCTTTCTAACATATCAATGCTTAGGAGAACTGTTCTGATTAGATTGTCAGTAGTAAATTAAAGAAAAAAATGCCCGTTTTCCTCGAGTCCATGAAACATACCATACTTAATATACCTGCAGTTAAGTGATAAAAATTACGCTCTGTAACTCTATACTGCTAGTGTTAAAAACTAAAGATCTTTCAATACAGCAAATGCTTAATTCTTATATAAATGTGACTTTGACAGCCTTTATGTAATCTGTATTATACATAGCAGGGAATAAGATGAGTTGCACAATGTATGCCTTAAAAAGGCTATTTCTTAAAGCTGTTAGAAGGGGATAATGGTATTTCAATTAGTAATCAGCAAGTGAAAAATAATATTCCACCACAAATGTACTCTTGTTCTTCTAGCTTTTAAGACTATATGGAAAAACTGGGTGCTTCAGAGTTTTGAGAAAAAAGAAGGGAACACTACACCTGTGTTGTGGATGATCTGAAGACTTTGCCTGTTCGTTTTTTAAATACTACTTTCAGGTTCTTTGCTTACCAAAGGAGGCCCAATTTCACTCAAAAGTTTTGAGAACTGTGTTTAAATAAATGCAAAGAAAAGAGTAAAAAGGAAAGAAAAAAAAAAGACCTTGTGAGGAGTTGGGGCAGGAACCTGAGGATTCCTCTACAGTGCTGACATGGATCTTGGGGTACTTCTGGAGCCCCCCCAGGGAAGTCAGTCTTCGTCTCGAATGGGGGCATGCACGTGCGCTTTCCTCCCGAGCTGTAGCAGCAGTGTCACACTTCCGGTCGCGTGGATCAAGTGATCTGTGGCTTTTCCTCCAGGCTTTACCACGAGGCTATCCCAGAGGGCTGTCCCACATGCCGCCGAGGTGTGAGTCGAACCTCGGCGTGAAAGTCGAGGCAGTGCAGGGAAAACAGGTTCCTCTGGAATGGACTGAGACATCTAGGGGACTCTTGGAATGGTGGCACGACTCTGGAGTTCCTCTCGCATTTCCTGTGGAGAGCGCCTCCACTTGAGATGCGACGGGAACGCCGGGAATTCTTTCCCGACGAAGCAGGGAAAGGATCCCACATCTCGAGCTACGAGGCGGAAAGGGGCTCCTCTGGATGTGGGCGGGACCCTCGTGCTTCCTATCGAGAGGAGACGGGTATGTCGGGGAACTTCTTGAGTTGCAGCAAGGGTGTGAAGGACCCTTTGGAAGTTCCAGAGGTTAGGTGTGATTAGCCTCCAGACGCTTCAGCGGAAATGGGCTTCATCTCGCCTGGAGGGGAGAACCTCCTGGATTTTCTCGAGTTGCGGCAGGTGCTCTCGACTTACGACGGGGACCTCAGGGACCCGCTCTGGTGGCCTCAGGAAAGGCCAGTCCACATGCGAGTTGCTAGGGGGCCTCTCGGGATTCCTCTACCATCGATGCCGGGGCTTAAGACCTTGTGTGGAGTCGGTGCCGGAACCTGAGGATTCCTCTGCAGTGCTGACATGGATCTTGGGGTACTTCTGGAGTCTCCCCAGGGGAGTCAGTCCTCGTTTGAGTGGGCGCATGCACGTGCGATTACCTCCGGAGCTGTGGCAGCAGTGTCATGCTTCCCTTCGCCTGGATCAAGGGATCTGTGGCTTTCCCACGAGGCTTTCCCACAGGGCTATCCCACGTGCCACCGTGGTGTGAGTCGATCGATGGCTTGAAAGTCAACGTAGTGCAAGGAAAACAGGTTTCCCTGGAATGGACTGAGACATCTGGCGAATCTGGGAATGGTGGCACGACCCTGGACTTCCTCTCGACTTTCCTGTGGAGAGCGCCTCCTCTTGAGATGCGACGGGAACGCCGGGAATTCTTTCCCGACCACGGAGGGAAAGGATCCCTCCTCTCGAGCTAGGAGGCGGAAACGGTGCTCCTCTGTATGTGGGCGGGACTCTCGTGCTTCCTCTCGAGTGGAGACGGGTATGTCGGGGAAATTCTGGATTTGCAGCAAGGGTGTAAAGGACCCTTTGGAAGTTCCAGAGGTTAGGTGTGATTAGCCTCGAGACGCCTCAGCGGAAATGGGCCTAATCTCGCCTGGAGGGGAGAACCTCCTGGATTTTCTCGAGTTGCGGCAGGTGCTCTCGCCTTTCGATACGGACCTCAGGGACCCGCTCTGGTGGCCTCAGGAAAGGCCAGTCCCCATGCGAGTTGCTCGCGGGCCTCTCGGGATTCCTCTCCCGTTGATGCCGGGGCCTAAGACCTTGTGTGGAGTTGGTTCTGGAACCTGAGGTTTCCTCTCCATTGCTGACATGGATCTTGGGGTACTTTGGAGTCTCCCCAGGGGAGTCAGTTCTTGTCTCGAGTGGGGGCATGCACGAGCGCTTTCCTCCCGAGCTGGAGCAGCAGTGTCACGCTTCCCTTCGAGTGGATCAAGGGATCAGTGGCTTTCCCTCGAGGCTTTCCCACGACGCATTCCCAGGAGGCTTTCCCACAGGGCTGTCCCACGTGCCACCGTGGTGTGAGTCGCTCCTCGGCTTGAAAGTCGAGGCAGTGCAAGGAAAACTGTTTTCCCTGGAATGGACTGAGACATCTGGGGGAATCTGGGAATGGTGGCACGAACCTGGAGTTCCTCTCGCCTTTCCTGTGGAGAGTGCCTCCACTTCAGATGTGACGGGAACGCCGGGAATTCTTTCCCGCGCACGCAGGGAAAGGATTCCTCCTCTCGAGCTTTGAGGCGGAATCGGGGCTCCTCTGGATGTGGGCAGGACTCTCCTGCTTCCTCTCGAGCGGAGACGGGTATGTCGGGGATCTTCTTGAGCTGCAGCAAGGGTGTGAAGGACCCTTTGGAATTTACCGAGGCTGGTGTGATTAGCCTCGAGACGCCTGTGCGGAAATGGGCCTCATCTCGCCTGGAGGGGAGAACCTCCTGGAGTTTCTCGAGTTGCGGCAGGTGCTCTCGACTTACGACGGGGAATTCAGGGACCCGCTCTGGTGGCCTCAGGAAAGGCCAGTCCCCATGCGTGTTGCTCGGGGGCCTCTCAGGGTTCCTCTCCCGTCGATGCCGGGTCCTAAAACCTTGTGTGGAGTCGGTGCCGGAACCTGAGTATCCCTCTCCAGTGCTGACATGGATCTTGGGGTACTTCTGGAGTCTCCCCAGGGGAGTCAGTCCTCGTCTCGAGTCGGGGCATGCACGTGCGCATTCCTTCCGAGCTGTAGCAGCAGTGTCACGCTTCCCTTGGCATGGATCAAGGGATCTGTGGCTTTCCCTCGATGCTTTCCCACAAGGCTTTCCCACAGGGCTGTCCCACGTGCCACCGTGGTGTGAGTCGATCCTCGGCTTGAAACTCGAGGCAGTGCAGGGAAAACAGGATTCCCTGGAATGGACTGAGATATCTGGGGGACTCTGGGAATGGTGGCACGACCCTGGAGTTCCTCGCGCCTTTCCTGTGGAGAGCGCTTCCTCTTGAGATGCGATGGGTACGCCGGAAATTCTTTCCCGACCACGCAGGGAAAGGATCCCTCCTCTCGAGCTAGGAGGCGGAAACGGGGCTCCTCTGAATGTGGGCGGGACTCTCGTGCTTCCTCTCGAGTGGAGACGGGTATGTCGGGGAATTTCTTGAGTTGCAGCAAGGGTGTGAAGGACCCTTTGGAAGTTCCAGAGGTTAGGTGTGATTAGCCTCGAGACGCCTCAGCGGAAATGGGCCTCATCTCGCCTGGAGGGGAGAACCTCCTGGATTTTCTCGAGTTGCGGCAGGTTGTCTCGACTTACCACGGGGACCTCAGGGACCCGCTCTGGTTGCCTCAGGAAAGGCCAGTCGCATGCGAGTTGCTCGGGGGCCTCTCGGGATTCCTCTCCCGTCGATGCCGGTGCCTAAGGCCTTGTGTGGAGTCGGTGCCGGAGCCTGAGGATTCCTCTCCAGTGCTGACATGGATCTTTGGGAACTTCTGGAGTCTCCCCAGGGGAGTCAGTCCTCGTCTCCAGTGGGGTCATGCATGTGCGCTTTCCTCCCGAGCTGTAGCAGCAGTGTCACGCTTCCCTTCGTGTGGATCAAGGGATCAGGGGCTTTCCCTCGAGGCTTTCCCACAAGTCTTTCCCACAGGGCTGTCCCACGTGCCACCGTGGTGTGAGTCGATCATCGGCTTGAAAGTCGAGGCAGTGTAAGAAAAACAGGATTCCCTGGAATGGACTGAGACATCTGGGGGACTCTTGGAATGGTGGCACGACCCTGGAGTTCCTCGCGCCTTTCCTGAGAAGAGCGCCTCCTCTTGAGATGCGACAGGAACACGAGGAATTCTTTCCCCACCACGCAGGGAAAGGATCCCTCCTCTCGAGCTAGGAGGCGGAAACGGGGCTCCTCTGGATGTGGGCGGGACTCTCGAGCTTCCTCTCGAATGGAGACGTGTATGTGGGGAACTTCTTGAGTTGCAGCAAGGGTGTGAAGGACCCTTTGGAAGTTCCAGAGGTTCAGTGTGATTAGACACGAGACCCCTCAGGGGAAAAGGGCCTCATCTCCCCTGGAGGGGAGAACCTCCTGAATTGTGTCGACTTACGGCAGGTGCTCTTGACTTACGACGGGGACATCAGGGACACGCTCTGGTGGCCTCAGGAAAGGCCAGTCCCCCTGCGAGTTGCTCGGGGGCCTCTCGGGATTCCTCTCCCTTCGATGCCGGGGCTTAAGACCTTGTGTGGAGTCGGTGCCGGAACCTGAGGATTCCTCTCCAGTGCTGACATGGATCTTGGGGTACTTCTGGAGTCTCCCCAGGGGAGTCAGTCCTCGTCTCTAGTGGGCGTCTTCACATGCGCTTTCTTCTCGAGCTGTAGTAGCAGTGTCATGCTTCCCTCGCGTAGATCAAGGGATTTCTGACTTTCCCTCGAGGCTTTCCCACGAGGCTTTCCCACGAGGCTTTCCCACAGGGCTGTCCCACGTGCCACCGTGGTGTGAGTCGATCCTCGGCTTGAAAGTCGAGGCAGTGGAGGGAAAAAAGGTTTCCCTGGAATGGACTGAGACATCTGGGGGACTCTGGGAATGGTGGCACGACCCTGGAGTTCCTCTCGCCTTTCCTGTTCAAAGCGCCTCCACTTGAGATGCGACAGGAACGACGGGAATTCTTTCCCACCACGAAGGGAAAGGATCCCTCCTCTCGAGCTAGGAGGCGGAAACGAGGCTCCTCTGGATGTGGGCGTAACTCTCGTGCTTCCACTCGGGTGGAGACGGGTATGTCGCGGAACTTCTTGAGTTGTAGCAAGGGTGTGAAGAACCCTTTGGAAGTTCCAGATGTTAGGTGTGATTAGCCTCGAGACGCCTCAGCGAAAATGGGCCTCATCTCGCCTGGAGGGGAGAACCTCCTGGATTTTCTCGAGTTGCGGCAGGTGCTCTCGACTTATGACGGGGACCTCAGGGACCCGCTCTGGTGGCCTCAGGAAAGGCCAGTCCCCATGCGAGTTGCTCGGGGGCCTCTCAGGATTCCTCTCCCGTGGATGCCGGGGCCTAAGATCTTGTGTAGAGTCGGTGCCGGAACCTGAGCATTCCTCTCCAGTGCTGACATGGATCTTGGGGTACTTCTGGAGTCTCCTCAGGGGAGTCAGTCCTCGTCTCGAGTGGGGGCATGCACGTGCGCTTTCCTCCCGAGCTGTAGCAGCAGTGTCGCACTTCCCTTCGCGTGGATCAAGGGAACTGTGGCTTTCCCTCGAGGCTTTCCCACGAGGGTTTCCCACGAGGCTTTCCCACAGGGCTGTCCCACGTGACACCGTGGTGTGAGTCGATCCTTGGCTTGAAAGTCGAGGAAGTGCAGGGAAAACAGGTTTCCCTGGAATGGACTGAGTCATTTGGGGAACTCTGGGAATGGTGGCACGACCCTGGAGTTCCTCTCGCCTTTCCTGTGGAGAGCACCTCCTCTTGAGATGCGACGGGAACGCGGGGAATTCTTTCCCGAACACGCAGGGAAAGGATCCCTCCTCTCGATCCATTAGGTGGAAACGTGGCTCCTCTGGATTTGGGCGGGACTCTCGTGCTTCCTCTCGAGTGGAGACGGGTATGTCGGGGAACTTCTTGAGTTGCAGCAAGGGTGTGAAGGACCCTTTGGAGCTTCCAGAGGTTAAGTGCGAATAGCCTCAAGACGCCTCAGCGGAAATGGGCCTCATCTCGCCTGGAGGGGAGAACCTCCTGGATTTTCTCGAGTTGCTGCAGGTGCTCTCGACTTACGACGGGACCTCAGGGACCCGCTCTGCTCGCCTCAGGAAAGGCCTGTCCCCATGCGAGTTGCTCGGGGGCCTCTATTGATTCCTCTCCCGTCTATGCCGGGGCCTGAGACCTTGTGTGGAGTCGGTGCCGGAACCTGAGGATTCCTCTCCAGTTCTGACATGGATCTTGGGGTACTTCTGGAGTCTCCCAGGGGAGTCAGTCCTCGTCGCGAGTGTGGCGTGCACGTGCGCTTTCCTCCCGAGCTTTAGCAGCAGTGTCACGCTTCCCTTTGCGTGGATCCAGGGATCTGTGGCTTTCTCTGTAGGCTTTCCCACGAGGCTTTCCCACTAGGCTCTTCACAGGGCTGTCCCACGTGCCACCGAGGTCTGAGTCGATCCTCGGCTTGAAAGTCGAGGCATTGGGGGGAAAACAGGTTTCCCTGGAATCGACTGACACATCTGGGGGCTCTGGGAATGGTGGCACGACCCTGAGTTCCTCTCGCCTTTCCTGTGGAGAGCGCCTCTTCTTGAGATGCGACGGGATCGCCGGAAATTCTTTCCCGACCACGCAGGGAAAGGATCCCTCCTCTCGAGCTATGAGACTGAAACGGGGCTCTTCTGGTTGTGGGCGGGACTCTTGTGCTTCCATTCGAGTGGAAACGGGTATGTCGGGGAACTTATTGAGTTGCAGCAAGGGTGTGAAGGGCCCTTTGGAAGTTCCAGAGGTTAGGTGTGATTAGCCTCGAAATGCCTCAGCGCAAATGGGTCTCATCTCGCCTGGAGGGGAGAACCTCCTGGATTTTCTCGAGTTGCGCCAGGTGCTCTCGACTTACGACGGGGACCTCAGGGACCCGCTTTGGTGGCCTCAGGAAAGGCCAGTCCCCATGCGAGTTGCTCGGGAGCCTCTCGTGATGTCTCTCCCTCTCCAGTGTGTCTTGAATCTTGACTGGCCTTTCCTGAGGCCACCAGAGCGGGTCCCTGCGGTCCCCGTCGTAAGTCGAGAGCACCTGCCGCAACTGGAGAAAATCAAGGATGTTCTCCCCTCCAGGCAAAATGAAGCCTATTTCCGCTGACACATCTCAAGGCTAAGCACACTTAAACTCTGGAACTTCCAAAGGGTCCTTCACACCCTTGCAGCAAATCAAGAAGTTCCCCGACATACCCGTCTCCACTCAAGAGAAAGCACGATAGTTCCGCCCGCATCCAGAGGAGCCCCGTTTCCCCCTCATAGCTCGAGAGGAGGGATCCTTTCCCTGTGCTGTCGGGAAAGAATTCCCGGCGTTCCCGTCGCATCTCAAGAGGAGGCGTTCTCCACAGGAAAGGTGAGAGGAACTCCAGGGACATGCCACCATTCTCCGAGTCCCCCAGATGTCTCAGTCTATTCCAGGGAAACCTGTTTCCCCGCACTGACTCGACTTTCAAGCCAAGGATCGACTCACACCACTGTGGCACGTGGGACAGCCCTGTGGCAAAGCCTCGTGGGAAAGCCTCGTGGGAAAGCCTTGAGGGAAAGCCACAGATCCCTTGATCCACGCAAAGGTAAGAGCGACACTGCTGCTACAGCACGGGAGGAAAGCGCACGTGCATGCCCCCACTCGAGACGAGGACTGACTCCCCTGGGGAGACTCCAGAAGTACACCAAGATCCATGTCAGCACTGGAGAGGAATCCTCAGGTTACTGCACCGACTCTATGTAAGGTCTGAGGCCCCGGCATCGACGGGAGAGGAATCCGGAGAGGGCCCCGAGCAACTCGCATGGGGACTGGAATTTCCTGAGGCCACCAGAGCGGGTCCCTGAGGTCCCCGTCGTAAGTCGAGAGCACCTGCCGCAACACGGTAAAATCCAGGTGGTTCTCCCCTCCAGGCAAGATGAGGCCCGTTTCCCCTGAGGTGTCTCGAGGCTAATCACACGTGACCTCTGGAACTTCCAAAGAGTCTTTCACAGTCATGCTGCAACTCAAGAAGTTCCCCGACATACCCGTCTCCACTCAAGAGGAAGCACGAGTGTCCCGGCCACATCCAGAGGAGCTCCGTTTCCGGCTCGTAGCTCGAGATGTGCGATCCTTTCCATGATTGGTCGGGAAAGAATTCCCGGCATTCCCATCGCATCTCAAGAGGAGGCGCTCTCCAAAGGAAAGGGGAGAGGAACTGCAGGGTCGTGCCACCATTCCGAGACTCACCCAGATGTCTCAGTCCATTCCACAGGAACCTGTTTTCCCTGCACTGCCTTGGCCTTCATGCCGAGGATCGACTCACACCACCGTCACACGTGGGACAGCCCTGTGGGAAAGCCTAGTGGGAAAGACTCGAGGGAAAGACACAGATCCCTTGGTCCAGGGATGGGGAAGCGTGACACTGCTGCTACAGCATGGGAGGAAATGTCACGCTCATGCCCCCACTCGAGACGAGGCCTGACTCCCTTGTGGAGACTCGAGAAGTACCACAAAATCCATGTCAGCACTGGAGAGGAATCCTCAGGTTCCGGCCCCGACTCCACACAAGGTCTTAGGCCCCGGCATCGACGGGAGAGGAATCACGAGAGGCCCCCTAGCAACACGCATGATGACTGGCGTTTCCTGCGGCCGCCAGAGCGGGTCCCTGAAGTCCCTGTCGTAACTCGAGAGCACCTGCTGAAACTCGGGAATATCCAGGAGCCTCTCCATTCCAGGCGACATGAGGCCCATTTCTGCTGAGGCATCTCGAGACTAACCACACCTAACCTCTGGAACTTCCAAAGGGTCCTTCACACCCTTGCTGCAACTCAAGAAGTTCCCCGACATACCCGTTCCTCTTCACATTTATCCATAATGGTGGTGTCATCTGCATATCTAAGTTTATTGATATTTCTACAGGCAATCTTGATTCCAGCTCATGTATCTTCCATCCCAGCATTTTTCATGATGTACTCTGCATAGAAGTTAAATAAACAGGGTGACAATATACAGCCTTTGCATACTCTTTTTCCTTTTTGGAACCAGTCTGTTGTTCCATGTCCTACTCTAACTGTTGCTTCCTGACCTTCATCCAGATTTCTCAAGAGGCAGGTTAGGTGGTCTGGTATTCCCATCTCTTTCAGAATTGTGGCTAAAACAACAGTATAAGGACCTTTCCGATGTCAGGCCAAGGAATTGTGTTTCCAGTCATTGAGCCACACCTGATCACTGAGCACAAATTCATGAATCTGTTCCTCAAGGGGGAATGATATTCTTTTTTATACAAACTTAGTTACCTGATTTATTACCTTACCTAATTGTTCCATCTGCTGTGAAATCCCACCCCCTTACTTGTGGCAAATCTGCTAACACCTGCCTCACTGTGGGAGGGGGTCTCCCATAGAAAATTTCATAAGGACAACAACTATCGGAACGTGCGGTTACCCGTAATATGAGTAAGTCTGCCGGAAGCAAGCCCATCCATGTACAGTCAGTCTCTATGATCCATTTTGAAAGTGTCTCTTCAAGAGTTTGGTTGTTTCTTTCCACCATTCCAGAACACTGGGGCCTATATGCTGTATGTAATTTCCACTGATATTTAGAGCTTCACATACCTGTTAATTAACGCGGCTACAAAGACAGGGCCATTGTCGGATTCTATACTGGTTGGAAACCCAAGTCTGGGAATTATTTCTCAAATCAGCGAGCTACTTCGTTTTCTTTTTCAGATCAGGTAGGGAAGGCCTCTGCCCAACCGGAGAAGGTACCTACTATTCTAGTAAGTCATGATAACAGGTGACTGCCTTTGCTTCCCCGAAGGACACTCGCTTTCCCTGCATCCTGAGAACTCCACGTCTCAGCCAGTTGGAAAAGCGCTTCTTGGAGGTCATTATTCAGGGGCAACTTCCCCTGGAGCCCGGGGCCATAGGGAGCGGCTCCACACTCCCAGGGAAAGGCAGAGCCACAGCCACACATCTGTCCCATCCCCTTTGCTCTGTAGGAGAGCTCTAGTGAGCCTAGGTCTGTCAGGAAAATTCTTGGCTCCTATGGGGACACATTCTATGTGTGAAACTGCATCCAGGACCTAGGGGCCACAGGGCGCCTGTTTCTCTCGGGGGCAGAGGGGTGGGGGGCCTGAAGCAGTGCGGCCCAGCAACAGCTTCCACATCCATCCAATTGCTCTTTTCTTACCTCTGATAGAACTAGCTTTGTTCCAGCCTTTGGCAATTTGGAGGCAAGCGGCCCCCCTTCCTCCCCAAGGAGGCATGGGACCTAATTTGAGTGGAAAGGCCCCTCACGGAGCTGAACCCAGGAAGGCACCCAGTCATGTCTGACACATTCCTGCATCCTGCTTCTTCATGAGCAATACCGCTATAAGCTAGGAATGTCTTTCCAAGGCTCAGAAAGGACAGGGGAGATTCATGGTGCTGCCTCTGGAATTTCGGTCCTCTGAGCAGACCTGGAGGTCTCCCCTTGAAGAAGCTAACCAGTTTCTTCCAAATACAGGCTTGCAAACACACACTGGGTGGCTGCCTCTTCTTCCCTGAAGGACGATCACTTTCCCCGCATCCTGTGAACTCTGCATCCCAGCCTGCTGGAAAAGCGCTTCTTGGAGGTCATTTTTCAGGGACAATTTTCCCTGGAGCCCGGGGCTGTAGGGAGGGCCCCATGCTCGCTGTGAAAGGCAGAGTCACATCCACAGTCTGTTCTACCCCTTTTGCCCTGTGGGAGAGCTCTAGTGAGCCTAGGTCTGTCAGGAAAATTCTTGGCTCCTATGGGGACACACCCTGTGTGTTAACCTGCATATCGGACCTAGGGGCCACAGGGCGCCTGTTCCTCTCGGGGGGACCCTGAAGTGGTGCGGCCCAGCAACAGCCTGAACATCCATCCGATTGCTCTTTTCTTCCTTCTGATACAGCTAGCTTTGCTTCTCGCTTTGGCATTTCGGAAGCCAGGGGGAGCCCCACCGCTGTTGTCCTGGGGTCTATTGGAGGTACCGGGTCTATTGGACCCCAGCATGGCACCCGACCCCCTCAGACACACTCCCGCAGCCTCCTTCCCCATGGGCAGGACTGTTCTGACCTAGGAATGTGTTCCCAAGGCTCAGAAAATGCAGGGAGACACACGGCCCTGACTCTGGAACTGAGGCCGTTGGAGCAGGCCTGGAGGTCTGACGTCTGAGACGCCAAACACTTGCTGCAAGATACAGGTGTGAAAACACACTCTCTGGGGCTGCCTTTCCTTCCTCCAAGGAAGAGAGCTTTTCCAGTCTCCTCCGTGCTGAGTCATACAAGGCTGGAAAGGTCTGGCTTCGAGGGCATTTCTCAGCAGCAATGGCCCCTGAGGCCCTGCACACAGGGAGGGATCCTACCCTCCCGGGGAAGTCAAAGCAACCTCCAAATAGCTGTTCTCTCATGTTTCCTCTGCAGGAGGGAGCTAGTGAGCCCAGGTCTGTCTGGAACGTTCTTGGATCCTGCGGGGAAATCATCCTGGGAGCCCACCTGGATACCAGTCGTAGGGGCTAAAATTCGCATTTTCCTTCCTTGGAGCCCTAACGCAGAACAGCCTAGCAACTGGTTGAAAATCCATCCTGTTGCTGTTTTCTTCCCTCTGACAGAGCGAGCTTTGCTCCCCATTTTGGGATTTCAGAAGCAAGGAGGTGGCCTGCAACTCCTTGCCTGGGGTCCATTGGAGGTGCAAGGTGCCCTCGACCAGGTGACCCCAGCATGACACCTGGCCCCCTCAGACACACTCCCGCAGCCTGCTTCCCCATGGGCAGGACTGCTCTCACCTAGGAATGTGTTTGCAAGGCCAGGAAACTGCAGGGAGACACAAGACCCTGATTCTGGCATTGAGTCTGTTGGAACAGGCCTGCAGGTCTTCTGTCTAACAAGCCAAACACTTGCTGCAAGATACAGGCCTGAAAACACACTCTTGGGCTGCCTTTCCTTCCTCCAAGGAAGAGAGTTTTCTCAGACTCCTGTGGGCTGAGAGCCACACAGGGCTGAAAAGCACTTGCTGGGAGATTCTTTTTCATTGGCCATGGCCCTGAGGCCCTGTGCTCAGGGAGGGCTCCCTCCCTCCAGGGAAAGTCAAAGGAAGCTCCAAACGGCTGTTCAATCATGTTTCTGAGAGAGTCATTGCCAAGGCAGGTTTCTAAGAAGTTCAAGGGTCCCCAAGGAGAGAGGGTCTAGAATTCTCAAGGAGGAAGAAAGGACAAACTGTTTTCCCCTCTACATTCCTTAGGATTATATAACAATCATGCATCCTTCTTGAGGACGGTCTCTGGAAAAAACCTTCTGGCTAATCCTGTTATCTGAAAATGTCAATTATGGGAGTAGGTCTAGTGAGTCTTTACAACCTCCAGACATTCTTTTGTTCGTTGTCATAACTTATTGGAGAGTATATAACTTCCATTACCAACACTAGCAAGGGGGTACGCTTTCTGCCCTTGTGATGTCTCTGTCAGAAGCTTTCTCTATCTCCTTTATACTTTAATAAAACTCTATTGCACAAAAGCTCTGAGCAATCAAGCCTCGTCTTGGGCCCTGGATTGAATTCTTCTCCTCCATAAGCCAAGAATCCCAGCATCTTTTCGTGGTTCAGCAACAATATTTCATTTCCTCTGCAGGAGAGAGCTAGTGAGCTTAGGTCTGTCTGGAACATTCTTGGATCCTGTGGGGAAAATATCCTGTGCACACATCTGGATACTGGGCCTAGAGGCCAAAATTTGCATTTCTTTCCCGGGGAGCCCTAACGTGGTGTGACTTAGCAACTGCTTGAAAATCCATCCCATTGCTGTTTTCCTCCTTCTGACAGAGCTAGCTTTGTTCCCTGCTTTGGGATATCTCAACCGAAGGGCCGGTCCATAGCTACTCGCCTGGGGCCCATTGGATGTGCAAGGTGCCCTCGACTAGGTGACCCTAGCATGGCACTCAGCCCGCTCAGACACACTCCCGAGGCTTCTTTCTCATGGGAAGCACTGCTCCAACCTAGGAATGTGTCTGCAATGCTTGGAAAGTGCAGTGAGACACACAGCCCTGACTCTGCAATTGAGGCCCTCAGAGCAAGCCTGCAGCTCTGATGTCTGAGAAGCAAAACACTTGCTGCAAAGAGAGGCCTGAAAACACACTCTCTGTGGATGACTTTCCTTCCTCTAAGGAAGATAGTTTTCCCAGTCTCCTGCTTCCTGAATGTCACACAGCTTGGAATGCGCTTGCTTGGAGGTCGTGATTCAGTGGCAATGACCCCTGAGGCCCTTTGCCCAGGGAGGGCTCCACACTCACAGGCAAATCAAAGCAACTTCCAAGTGAGTCAGCTCTTCACATCAAATGGCCACAGTATTGGAGTTTCAGGTTCAGTATTAGTCCTTCCAATGTATATTCAGACCTGATTTCCTTTAGGATGGAGTGGTTGCGTCTCCTTGTAGTCTAAGCGACCTACAAGCATTCTTCTCCAACACCACAGTTCAAAAGCATCCAATTTTCAGCTGTCACTTTCTTTATAGTACATCTTTCATATCCATCCATGACATATGGAAAAAACCATAGCCTTGACTGGATGGATCTTTGTTGGCAAAGGCAACGTCTCGGCTTTTTAATATGCTGTCTAGTTTGGTCCATCACTTTTCTTCCAAGTCATAAATATGTTTTAAGTTCATGGAGGCAGCCATCACCTGCAGTGATTTCCAAGCCCCCCAAAATAGTCTGCTGCTGTTTCCAATGTTTTCCCATCTATTTGCCATGAAGTGATGAGACTGGATGCAATGATTTTAGTTTTCTGAATGCTTAGCTTTAAGCTAACTTTTTTTCACTCTCCTCTTTCACTTTCATCAGGAGACTCTTTAGTTCTTATACACTTTCTGCCATAAGGGTGGTGTCGTCTGCATATCTGAGATTCTTGATATTTCTCCAGCAATCTGGATTCCAGCGTGTGCTTCCTCCAGCCCAGTGTTTCTCATGATGTACTCTGCATATAAGTTAAATAAGCAGGGTGACAATATACAGCCAGACATATTCCTTTTCCTATTTAGAACCAGTCTGTTGTTCCATGTCCAGTTCGAACTGTTTCTTCCTGACCTGCATACAGGTTTCTCAAGAGACAGGTCAGGTGGTCTGGTATTCCCATCTCTTTCAGAATTTTTCCCAGTTTATTGTGATCCACACAGTCAAAGGCTTTGGCATAGTCAATAAAGCAGAAATAGATGTCTTTTTTTCTGGAACTCTCTTGCTTTTTCAATGATCCAGTGGATGTTGGCAGTTTGATCTCTGGTTTCTCTGCATTTTTTTAAATCCCTCTTGAACATTTGGAAGTTCACAGTTCATGTGAACTTGGAGAATTTTGAGCATT
>NW_017212349.1:0-16712 GCF_001704415.2 Capra hircus
GAAGGAATCCTTTTTACCTAGGAAAAGAAACAACAGTCTCAAAGGAATCATCTATCAGCAAGGAATGTCTTTGCAAGGATCGCAAAGTGAAGGGAAATTACACCGACCTGCCTCTGCAACTTCGGTCCTCTGAGCAGATCTGGAGGTCTCCCTTTGTATAAGCTAACCTGTTCCTTCCAAATAGAGGTTTGCAACACAAAACAAGTGGCCGCCTATTCTTCCCCGAAGGAGGCTCTCTTTCCCCACATCCTGCGAACTCCCTTTCTCAGCCTCCTGGAAAAGCGCTTCTTGCAGTTCCTTTCAGAAAATCCTATGGACGGAGAAGCCTGGTAGGCTGCAGTCCGTGGGGTCGCTGAGGGTCGGACACGGACTGAGCGACTGCACTTTCATTTTCACTTTCATGCATTGGAGAAGGCAATGGCAACCCACTTACTGTTCTTGCCTGGAGAATCCCAGGGACGGGGGAGCCTAGTGGGCTACCGTCTATGGCGTCGCACAGAGTCGAACACGACTGAAGCAACTTAGCAGCAGCAGCAGCAGCAGTTCCTTTCTTAGGGGCAGTTATCCCTGAGATTGGGACCTGGAAAGGCAGAGCCACCTCCACACACACGTCTTTTCTGTCCCCTTTCCTCTGGAGGAGAGCTCTAGTGAGCCTAGGTCTGTCAGAAAAATTTTTGGCTTTGACGGGATCACACCCGGTGTGTGAACCTGCATACCCGACCTAGGGGCCACAGGGCACCTGTTTTGCTCGAGTGGGTCCTGGAGGGGTGCAGCATAGCAAGAGCTTAAAAATCCATCCAATTTGTCTTTTTTTTTTTTTTTTTACCTCGGAGAGAACGAGTTTGCTCCACCTCCACCCTTTGGCAGTGTGGAGGGAAGAGGGCACCACCCTCTCCCAAAGGGGACATAGGGCCTACCAGGAGAGAAAGGCCCCTTGAGGAGCTGAGCCCAGGTAGGCAGCCAGTGATGTCAAGCACACTCCCGCTGCTTGCTTCTTCATGGGCACTCCCACGATCTGCTAGGAATGTCTTTGCAAGGATCTCAAAGGGAAGGGGAGATACATGGCCCTGTCTCTGGAACTTCAGTCCTCTGAGCAGATCTGGAGGTCTTGAGTTGTATAAGCAAACCTGTTCCTTCCAAATAGAGGCTTGCAAACACACCCCCGGTGGTTGCCTCTTCTTCCCCGAAGAAGTCTTTCTTTCCCCACATGCTGCGAACTCCCTGTCCCAACCTCCAAGAATAGCGCTTCTTGCCATTCCTTTCTTAGAGGCAGTTATCTCTGAGCTTGGGGCTGTAGGGAGTAGCCCCACACTCACAGGGAAAGGCAAAGACTCCTCCATACATCTCCTCTATCCCCTTTGCTCTGGAGGAGAGCTCTAGTGAGCCTAGGTCTTTCAGGAAAATTCTTGGCTTGGACAGGATCTCACCCTGTTTGTGAACCTGCATACCCAACCAGGGGCCACAGAGCACCTGTTTCAGTAAAGTGGGCCCTGAAAGGGTGCAGCCTAGCAAGAGCTTGAAAATCCATTCAATTGCTGTTTTTGTACCTCTGACAGAGCGAGCTTGGCTCCACCCTTTGGCAGTGAGGAGAAAAGAGGCATGACACCCTCCCCAAGGGGACATGGGGCCTACTTCGAGAGGAAAGGCCCCTAGTGGAGATGAGGCCAGGAAGGCACACAGTCGTGTCAAACACACTCCCACTGCTTGCTTCTTCAGGGGCACTCCCGCTATCAGCTAGGAATGTTTTTGCAATGATCACAAAGGGAAGGGGAGATACAGGGCCCTGCTTCTGGACCTCCGGTGCTCTGAGCAAATCTCGAGGTCTCCCGTTGTTGGTCAAGGTCAAGGTCAAGTTCAAGTTCAAGATCAAGTTCAAGTTCAAGGTCAAGGTCAAGTTCATGGTAAAGGTCAAGTTCAAGTTCAGGTTCAAGTTCAAGTTCAAGGTGAAGGTCAAGTTCAAGTTCAAGTTCAAGGTGAAGGTCAACTTCAAGTTCAAGGTCAAGGTCAAGTTCAGGGTCAAGTTCAAGGTTAATGTTAAGTTCAAGTTCAAAGTCAAGTTCAAGTTCAAGGTCAAGGTCAAGGTCAAGGTCAAGTTCAAATTCAAGGGCAAGGCAAGGCCCAGCCCAAGGCCAAGGCAAGGGCAAGGGCAACGCCAAGGGCAAGGCCAAGGCCCAGGCCAAGGCAAAGGCCAAGGCCACCAAAGCGAAGCCCAAACCCCGTAACGCCTGACAAAAGGCAGAAGCCACTAGGCCCCTGCGCAGAGGAAGCCACTAAAGGCAGCAAGGCCACAGAGCTCCCCGACTCCCATTCCCACAAGAAGATATGAGGATAAAGGGCCTCATCCCAGCACAGCACCTGCTCCCACCACCACCCAACCCCGGCCCCTGCCCCCCGCAGCACGCCCCCTGAAACAACACTGTCTTCCCAGAAAAGAGAACGGAGAAGCCATCCGTGTGCCAAAGGAGCAAGATGAACGAATGATGCCAGGCCCTCCGAATTTGGGCACACCTGACGCCTCGGAACCCCGGGCCTGGCCGATGGGTCCCAGCCGTTCTCGGGTGGGAGGGGGGTCAACACGTTGGCCGAGAGCCCTTGCCCAGGCCACCCGCAAATCCCCTGAGATGTGATCCGACCACAGGGACCGAGGGCAAACGTACTGCTTGAGGTGCTGGAGGAGCCGGACGAAGCCATGGTGGGAGAGGCACACGGGCACGCTGCAGACTGCTGGCCGAGTGGGCGGGGACCCAGCAGCTCAGGACTCTGGAAAGCGGGAGGCGGCTCCGCCCCCAATGACGTCAATAAGGTTTGGGTGGGTAGATGGAGGGGGCCGCCCCTGGCCTCTTTCCAAGCAGAGACCCTGGACGGAGTCCCGTGGAGTGAGTGGGCTTTTCCCGGGCACGGCTGTGCCCCGGACCGCCAAGATCCCCGTTGGGGTGGGCGGGCAGTTCGGGGGCTTTGGTTTGTGGCCCTCCCTCTCAGCGGGGGGTGGGATCAATCCCGGGTGGATCAATCAGGGGCCCTCAGCAGTGCCAAGGGAGCTCACCGCCCAGGAAACGCCCCTAGGTCCCTTTGAATTGGCCACCAACGCCCCCTTTCCCAGCCTGCCTTGCTCTGGGATTTCCCGCCTTTTCACATTCCACAGGTCCCTGGGCCTCGACTGTCCCCCGCTGGCTCCTCTGAGGCATTCTGGGACACCAGACGCTCTCTCCAGCGCCTCCACCTAGATCCCTCGCTGTCCTCGCCTCTGTTTCCCCCCTGCCTCCTCCCCAACTCCTCCGTGGGCTCTTGGCGTCCATTCCCTAAAGCAGTCCCAGAGTGCCACCCCCGAGGGCTTTGAGTTGCCTGGAGCCCAAGGCTCCGGCCAGAGACCTGAGGGGCCAGCGTCTGGACTGGCAGCTAATGCCATTTGGGGCTTTTCTCACGTGGAGCCTGAGGCCCGCATATCCACGGGCAACCCCCCAGCGCGAGTGCCCTGGAGATACCCGAACAAGGGGACAGTGTACCCCCTACTGTGGGGAAGGAGGTTCCTGTTCTCCCTGCACTGGTTCGACTTTCACGCCAAGGATCGATCACACCATGGTGGCAAGTGGAATAGCCCTGAGATAAAGTCTCATGGGAAGACTCGAGGGAAAGCCACAGATCCCTTGATCCACGGGACGGGAAGCGTGACACTGCTGCTACCGCTCAGGAGGAAAGCGCACGTGCATGACCCCACTCGAGCCGAGGACTGACGCCACTTGGGATACTCCAGAAGTACGCCAAGATCCATGTCAGCACTGGAGAGCAATCCTCAGGTTCCGGTCCCGACTCCACACAAGGTCTTAGGCCCAGGCATCGACAGGAGAGGAATCCTGAGAGGGCCCCTAGCACCTCGCATGGGGACTGGCCTTTCCTGAGGCCACAGGAGCAGGTCCCTGAGGTCCCCGTCAGAAGTCGAGAGCACCTGCCGCAACTCGAGAAAATCCAGGAGGTTCTCCCCTCCAGGCGAGATGAGGCCCATTTCCGCTGAGGCGTCTCGAGGCTAACACCTAACATCTGGGACTCCCAAAGGGTCCTTCACACCCTTGCTGCAACACAAGAAGTTCCCCGACATACTCGTCTCCACTCGAGGGGAAGCACGAGAGTTCCCCCCACATCCAGAGGAGCCCCGTTTCCGCCTCCTAGCTCCAGAGGATGGATCCTTTCCCTTCGTGGTCGGGGAAAAATTCCGGCGTTCCCGTCACATCTCACGAGGAGGCGCTCTCCACAGGAAAGGCGAGAGGAACTCCAGGGTCGTGCCACCATTCCCAGAGTCCCCCAGATGTCTCAGTCCATTCCAGGGAAACCTGTTTTCCCTGCACTGCCTCGACTTTCAAGCCGAGGATCGACTCACACCACGGTGGCACGTGGGACAGCCCTGAGGGAAAGCCTCCTGGGAAAGCCTCGTGGGAAAGCGTCGTGGGAAAGCCACAGATCCCTTGATCCACTCCATGGAAAGCATGACACTGCTGCTACAGCTCGGGAGGAAGGCACACGTGCATGCCCCCACTCGAGACGAGCACTGACTCCCCTGGGGATACTCCAGAAGTACCCAAGATCCAAGTCAGCAATGGAGAGGAATCCTCAGGTTGTGGCACCGACTCGACACAAAATCTTACGCACCGGCATCGACGGGAGAGGAATCCCGAGAGGCCCCCGAGCAACTCGTATGGGGACTGGCCTTTCCTGAGGCCACCAGAGCGGGTCCCTGAGGTCCCCGTCTAAGTCGAGAGCACCTGCCGCAACTCGAGAAAATCCAGGAGGTTCTCCCCTCCAGGCGAGATGAGGCCCATTTCCCCTGAGGCGTCTCGAGGCTAATCACACCTTACCTCTGGAACTTCCAAAGGGTCCTTCACACCCTTGCTGCAATTCAAGAAGATCCCAGACATACCCGGCTCCACTCGAGAGGAAGCACGAGAGTTCTGCCCACATCCAGAGGAACCCCGTTTCCACCTCCTAGCTCGAGAGGAGGAATCCTTTCCCTGCGTGGTCGGGAAAGAATTCCCGGCGTTCCCGTTGCATCTCAAGAGGACGCGCTCTCCACAGGAAAGGCGAGAGGAACTCCAGGGTCGTGCCACCATTCCCAGAGTCCCCCAGATGTCTCAGTCCATTCCAGGGAAACCTGTTTTCACTGCACTGCCTCGACTTTCAAGCCGAGGATCGACTCACACCACGGTGGCACGTGGGACAGCCCTGTGGGACAGCCTCGTGGGAAAGCCTCGAGGGAAAGCCACAGATCCCTTGATCCACATGAAGGGAAGCGTGACACTGCTGCTACAGTTCGGGAGGAATGCGCACGTGCATGCCCACACTCGAGCCGAGGTCTGACTCCCTTGGGGAGACTCCAGAAGTACCCCACGATCCGTTACAGCACTGAAGAGGAATCCTCAGGTTCTGGCACCGACTCCACACAAAGTCTTAGGGCCCGGCATAGACGGGAGAGCAATCCCGAGAGGCCCCCGAGGAACTCGCATGGGGACTGGCCTTTCCTAAATACACAAGAGCCAGTCCCTGAGGTCCCCGTCGAAAGTCGAGAGCACCTGCCGCATCTCGAGAAAATCCAGGAGATTCTCCCCTCCAGGCGAGATGAGGTCCATTTCCACTTAGGCGTCTCGAGGCTAATCACACCGAACAACTGGAACTTCCAAAGGGTCCTTCACACAATTGCTGCATCTCATGAAGTTCCCCGACATACCCGTCTCCTCTCGAGAGGAAGCACGAGAGTCCCGCCCACATCCAGAGGAGCCCCGTGTCAGCCTCCTAGCTCGAGAGGAGGGATCCTTTCCCTGCGTGGTCGGGAAAGAATTCCCGGCATTCCCGTCGCATCTCAAGAGGAGGCGCTCTCCACAGGAAAGGCGAGAGGAACTCCAGGGTCGTGCCACCATTCCCAGAGTCCCCCAGATGTCTCAGTCCATTCCAGGGAAACCTGTTTCCCTACACTGCCTCGACTGTCAGGACGAGGATCCAATCACACCACGGTGGCACGTGGGACAGCCCTGAGGGAAAGCCTCGTGGGAAAGCCTCGTTTGAAAGACTCGAGGGAAAGCCACAGATCCCTTGATTCACGCGAAGGGAAGCGTGACACTGCTGCTACAGCGGGAGAGGAAATCGCACGTGTATGCCCCCACTAGAGACGAGGACTAACTCCCCTGGGGAGACTCCCGAAATACCCCAAGAACCATGTCAGCACTGGAGAGGAATCCTCAGGTTCCGGCACCGATTCCACACAAGGTCTTAGGCCCCGGCATCGACGGGAGAGGAATCCCGAGAGGCCCCCGAGCAACTCCAATGGGGACTGGCCTTTCCTGAGGCCACCAGAGCGGGTCCTAGAGGTCCCCGTCGTAAGTCGGGAGCACCTTCCGCAACTCGAGAAAATCCAGGTGGTTGTCCCTTCCAGGAGAGATGGGCCCTATTTCCGCTGGGGGTCTCGAGGCTAATCACACCTAACCTCTGGAATTTCCAAAGGGTCCTTCAAACCCTTGCTGCAACTCAAGAAGTTCCCCGACTTACTCGTCTCCACTCGAGAGGAGGCACGAGAGTCCCGCCCACATCCAGAGGAGCCCCGTTTCCGTCTCCTAGCTCGAGAGGAGGGATTCTTTCCCTGCGTGCTCGGGAAAGAATTCCCGGCGTTTCCGTCGCATCTCAAGAGGAGGCGCTCTCCACCGGAAAGACAAGAGGAACTCAGGGTCGTGCCACCATTCTCAGAGTCCCCCAGATGTCTCAGTCCATTCCAGGGAAACCTGTTTTCACCTGCACTGCCTCGACTTTCAAGCCGAGGATCGACTCACACCAAGGTGGCACGTGGGACAGCCCTTTTGGAAAGCCTCGTCGGAAAGCCTCATGGAAAAGCCTCGAGGGAAAGCCACATATATCTTGATCCACGGGAAGGGAAGCGCCACACTGCTGCTACAGCTCGGGAGGAAAGCGCACGGGCATGCCCCAACTCCAGACGAGGACTGACTCCCCTGGGGAGACTCCAGAAGTACCCCAAGATCCATGTTAGCACTGGAGAGGAATCCTCAGGTTCCGGCAACGACTCCACACAAGGTCTTATGCCCCAGCATCGACGGGAGAGGAATCCTCAGAGGCCCCCGAGCAACTCACCTGGGGACTGGCCTTTCCTGAGGCCTCCAGAGCGGGTCCCTGAGGTCCCTGTCGTAAGTCGAGAGCATCTGCCACAACTCGAGAAAATCCAGGAGGTTCTCCCCTCCAGGCGAAGATGAGGCCCACATCCGCTCTGGCGTCTCGAGGCTAATCACATGTGACATCTGGAACTTCCAAAGGGTCCTTCACACCCTTGCTGCAACTAAAGAAGTTCCCCGACATACCCGTCTCCACTCGAGAGGAAGCACGAGACTCCCGCCCACATCCAGAGGAGCCCCGATTTCGCCTCCTAGCTCGAGAGGAGTGATCCTTTCCCTGCGTGGTGGGGAAAGAATTCCCCGCGTGCCCGTCGCTTCTCAAGAGGAGGCGCTCTCCACAGGAAAGGGGAGAGGAACTCCAGAGTCGTGCCACCGTTCCCAGAGTCCCCCAGATGTCTCAGTCCATTCCAGGGAAACCTGTTTTCCCTGCACTGCTTCTACTTTCAAGCCGAGGATAGACTCACACCACGGTGGCACGTAGGAGAGCCCTCTGGGAAAGCCTCGTGGGAAAGCCTCCTGGGAAATCCTCGAGGGAAAGCCACAGATGCCTTGATCCACGCGAAGGGAAGCGTGACACTGCTGCTACAGCTCGGGAGGAAAGCGCACGTGCATGCCCCCACTCGAGACGAGGACTGACTCTCCTCGGGAGACTCCAAAAGTACCCCAAGATCCATGTCAGCACTCGAGAGGAATCCTCAGGTTCCAGCACCGAGTCCAAAAAAGGTCTTAGGCCCCAGCATCGACGGGAGAGGAATCCCCAGAGGCCGCCGAGCAACTCGCATGGGGACTGGCCTTTTCTGATGCCACCAGAGCGGGTCCCTGAAGTCCCCATCGTAAGTCGAGATCATCTGCCGCAACTCGTGAAAATCCAGGAGCTTCTCCCCTCCAGGCGAGATGAGGCCCATTTCCGCTGAGGCTTCTTGAGGCTAATCAAATCTAACATCTGGAACTTCCAAAGGGTTCTTCTCGCCCTTGCTGCAACTCAAGAAGTTCCCCGACATACCCGTCTCCACTCGAGAGGAAGCACGAAAGTCCCGCCCACATCCAGGAGCCCAGATTCCGCCTCCTAGCTTGAGAGGAGGGATCCTTTCCCTGCGTGGTCGGGAAAGAATTCCCGGTGTTCCCGTCGCATCTCAAGAGCAGGCGCTCTCCACAGGAAAGGCGAGAGGAACTCCAGGGTCGTGCCACCATTCCCAGAGTCCCCCAGATGTCTCAGTCCATTCCAGGGAAACCTGTTTTCCCTGCACTGCTTCGACTTTCAAGCCGAGGATCGACTCACAACACGGTGGCACGTGGGACAGCCCTGTGGGAAAGCCTCCTGGGAAAGCCTCGTGGGAAAGCCTCGAGGGACAGCCACAGATCCCTTGATCCACGCGAAGGGAAGCGCCACACTGCTCCTACAGATCGGGAGGAAAGCGCACGTGCATGCCCCCACTCGAGACGAGGACTGACTCCCCTGGGGAGACTCCAGAAGTACCCCAAGATCCATGTCAGCACTGGAGAGGAATCCTCAGGTTCCGGCACCGACTCCACACTAGATCTTAGGGCCCGGCATCGACGGAAGAGGAATCCCGAGAGGCCCCCGAACAACTCGCATGGGGACTGGCCTTTCCTGGGCCACCAGAGCGTCTCCCTGAGGTCCCCGTCATAAGTCGAGAGCACCTGCCGCAACTCGAGAAAATCCAAGAGGTTCTCCCCTCCAGGCGAGATGAGGCCCATTTCCGCTGAGGCTTCTCGCGGCTAATCACACCTAACCTCTGGAACTTCCAAAGGGTCCTTCACACCCTTGCTGCAACTCAAGAAGTTCCCCGACATACCCGTCTCCACTCGAGAGGAAGCACGCGAGTCCCGCCCACATCCGGAGGAGCCCCGTTTCCGCCTCCTAGCTCGAGAGGAGGGATCCTGTCCCTGCGTGGTGGGGAAAGAATTCCCCGCGTTCCCGTCGCATCTCAAGAGGAGGCGCTTGCCAGGGTCCAGCCCCGGTGGATCCAGGAAATTCGAAGGGTGGACGGCGTTGGCGTGGAAAGACTTGTTTGTTTCTTAATGTAAGATTAAATTAAGAAACTATAGTGTAATAAGAAGATTAAGTGGAGGAAGAGGGCTGAATAGCTTGGTTTTCTCGGAAGGCCATTAAAATTCCAGACAAGGAATTTGCACCATCTACGTTTGGCCACCGGCGCCCGCTTGAATATCTAAGGGTGCCTCGCCTTAAGCTCCCTTTCGTGCGGGTCTTAACAGCCGGGGCAAGTAAGTAGACCTGGCGAGCCTCCGCGCCCCAGATGGAGATTCAGCCTGAAGTTAAAGTAAACAGCAGAGAGAGGGAAGGGGAGAGAAGAAGAGAGAGAGAGAGACATGGGGGGAGCCAGAGTCCCAAGAAACTAGTCCGAGAGACTAGTTCGAGAAACTGGTCCAATCCTTTATTGTTCAGAAGGCCTTTTATACTTTTGATAAAACATGGAGATCAATGGGTAACACAGAATTATGTAGCGTTCGCAGCCCAGACTCTTTCTATACATCATTTTGTATACAAAAGTTCTCAGGTGATTTACATTATCTTCTGGCCAAGAGGCTTGTTAACACTTTTTAGCTCTCTTCCTTAATGAATGTTAATTTTGTTTTCCCTGAAGTGTTTTTTTTAATCTGCGTCTCCTTAAAGCATTAAAGTTACATCTCTATAGAACAAAGGTGCAGTGGGATATAACAAAGAAGGTACTTAACTCGAGGATCTAATGTTGCTAATACTAGGTCTACTGCTTGTTTTTCTATATATAAACTATATCTAAAAATCAAGGATATGAAAATTTGGCAGCAAGCATTGACTCAACAAATGAAACTTTTAATCAGTCCTATTCTAAAGATTTTGACTCCTCGGAAGCCCCTACATTCCTAGGATGTTTTAAGCTTCCTGTGCCTCCTGCGGTCAGGAGGCCTCAAACAAACACACTTGCAGAGTCCTGCAGGCAGGCTAGAAAGCCATCGGAGGGGTTTTTTGGATTGAAACACTCTTTCAAATGCAGAAGACTAAAGCCCTGAATTGACTTTTTCCAGAAAATGTCAGAAGAGTGGAAAGGCAGAGCACAAAAGCCGGCAGATTTTTGTTGGGGTACATGCTTAGGAATTTCCAGAGGGGCCCCTGAAGTTGAGCATGCCTTGCGTATGTCAGCTTCCTTCCTCATGACCTTGTCACGGGCGGGATTCCTCACAATGGCTTCCGGTAGGCGGTCTCCACAGGAAAGGCGAGAGGAACTCCAGGGTCGTGCCACCATTCCCAGAGCCCCCAGATGTCTCAGTCCATTCCAGGGAAAGCTGTTTTCCCTGAACTGCCTCGACTTTCAAGCCGAGGATCGACTCACACCACGGTGGTACGTGGGACAGCCCTGTGGGAAAGCCTCGTGGGAAGCCTCGTGGGAAAGCCTCCTGGGAAAGCCTCGAGGGAAATCCACAGATCCTTTGATCCACGCGAAGGGAAGCGTGACACTTCTGCTACAGCTCGGGAGGAACGAGCACGTGCATGCCCCCACTCGAGACGAGGACTGACTCCCCTGGGGAGACTCCAGAAGTACCCCAAGATCCATGTCAGCACTGGAGAGGAATCCTCAGGTTCCGGCACCGACTCCACACAAGGTCTTAGGCCCCGGCATCGACGCGAGAGGAATCCCGAGAGGCCCCCGAGCAACTTGCATGGGGACTGGCCTTTCCTGAGGCCACCAGAGCGGGTCCCTGAGGTCCCCATCGTAAGTCGAGAGCACCTGCCGTCACTCGAGAAAATCCAGGAGGTTCTCCCGTCCAGGCGAGATGAGGCCCATTTCCGCTGAGGCGTCTCGAGAGTAATCACACCTAACCTCTTGAACTTCCAAAGGGTCCTTCACACCCTTGCTGCAACTCAAGAAGTTCCCCGACATTCCCGTCTCCACTCGAGAGGAAGCACGAGAGTCCCGCCCACATCCAGAGGAGCCCCGTTTCCGCCTCCTAGATGGAGAGGAGGGATCCTTTCCCTGCGTGGTCGGGACAGAATTCCCGGCGTTCCCATCTCATCTCAAGAGGAGGCGCTCTCCACAGGAAAGGCGAGAGGAACTCCAGGGTCGTGCCACCATTCCCAGAGTCCCCCAGATGTCTCCGTCCAATCCAGGGAAACCTGTTTTCCCTGCACTGCCTCGACTTTCAAGCCGAGGATCGACTCACACAACGGTGGCAGGTGGGACAGACCAGTGGGAAAGCCTCGTGGGAAAGCCTCGAGGGAAGGCTTCGAGGGAAAGCCACAGATCCCTTGATCCACGCGAAGGGAAACGTGACACTCCCGCTACAGCTCGGGATAAATGGCACCTGCATGCCCCCATGGAGACGAGTACTGACTCCCCTGGGGAGACTCCAGAAGTACCCCAAGATCCATGTCAGCACGGGAGAGGAATCTTAAGGTTCCGGGACCGACTCCACACAACGTCTTAGGCCCCGCCATCGACGGGAGAGGAATACCGAGAGGCCCACGAGCAACTCGCATGGGGACTGGCCTTTCCTGAGACCACCAGAGCGGGTCTCTGAGGTCCCCGACCTAAGTCGAGAGCACCTGCCGCAACTCGAGAAAATCCAGGAGGTTTTCCCCTCCAGGAGAGATGAGGCCCATTTCCAATGAGGCGTCTCAAGGCTAATCACACCTAACCTCTGGAACTTCCAAAGAGTCCTTCACACCCTTGCTGCAACTCAGGAAGTTCCCCTACATACCCGTCTCCGCTCGAGAGGAAGCAGGAATGTCCCGCCCACATCCAGAGGAGCCCCGTTTCCGCCTCCTAGCTCGAGAGGAGCGATCCTTTCCCTGCGTGGTCGGGAAAGAATTCCCGGCGTTCCCATCGAATCTCAAGAGGAGGCACTCTCCACGGGAAAGGCTAGAGGAACTCCAGGGTCATGCCACCATTCCCAGAGTCCTCCAGATGTCTAAGTCCATTCCAGGGAAAACTGTTTTCCCTGCACTGTTTCGACTTTCAAGCAGAGGATCGACTCACACCATGGTGCCCCGTGGGACAGCCCTGTGGGAAAGCCTCCTGGGAAAGCCTCGTGGGAAAGCCTCGAGGGAAAGCCACAGATCCCTTGATCCACGGGAAAGGAAGAGCGACACTGCTGCTACAGCTCGAGAGTAAAGCGCACTTGTATGCCCCCACTCGAGACGAGGACTGACTCCACTGAGGAGAGTCCAGAAGTTCCCCAAGATCCATTTCAGCACTGGAGAGGAATCCTCAGGTTCCGGAACTGACTCCACACAATGTCTTAGGCCCCGGCATCGACGGGAGAGGAATCCCGAGAGGCCACAGAAAACTCGCATGGGGACTGGCCTTTCCTGAGGCCACCAGAGCAGGTCCCTGAGGTCCCCGTCGTAAGTCGAGAGCACCTGCCGCACCTCGAGAAAATTCAGGAGGTTCTCCCCTCCAGGCGAGATGAGGCCCATTTACACTGAGGCGTTTCGAGGCTAATCACACCTAACCTCTGGAACTTCCAAAGGGTCCTTCACACCCTTGCTACAACTCAAGAAGTTCCCCGACATACCCGTCTCCACTCGAGAGGAAGCAGGAGAGTCCCGGCCACATCCAGAAGAGCACCGTTTCCGCCTCCTAGCTCGAGAGGAGGGATCCTTACCCTGAGTGGTCGGGAAAGAATTCCCGGCGTTCCTATCGCATACCAAGAGGACGCGCTCTCCACAGGAAAGGCGAGAGGAACTCCAGGGTCGTGCCACCATTCCCTGAGTCCCCCAGATGTCTCAGTCCATTCCAGGGAAACCTGTTTTCCCTGCACTGCCTCGACTTTCAAGCCAAGGATCGACACACAACGGTGGCACGTGGGACAGCCCTGTGGGAAAGCCTCGTGGGAAAACCTCGTGGGAAAGCCTCCTGGGAAAGCCTCGAGGGAAATCCATAGATCCTTTGATCCACGCAAAGGGAAGCGTGACACTGCTGCTACAGCTCAGGAGGAACGAGCACGTGCATGACCCCACTCGAGACGAGGACTGACTCCCCTGGGGAGACTCCAGAAGTACCCCAAGATCCATGTCAGCACTGGAGAGGAATCCTCAGGTTCCGGCACCGACTCCACACAAGGTCTTAGGCCCCGGCATGGATGGGAGAGGAATCCCGAGAGGCCCCCGAGCAACTTGCAAGGGGACTGGCCTTTTCTGAGGCCACCAGAGCGGGTCCCTGAGGTCCCCGTCGTAAGTCGAGAGCACCTGCCGTCACTCGAGAAAATCCAGGAGGTTCTCCCCTGCACGCGAGATGAGGCCCATTTCCGCTGAGGCGTCTCGAGAGTAATCACACCTAACCTCTTGAACTTCCAAAGGGTCCTTCACACCCTTGCTGCAACTCAAGAAGTTCCCCGACATTCCCGTCTCCACTCGAGAGGAAGCACGAGAGTCCCGCCCACATCCAGAGGAGCCCCGTTTCCGCCTCCTAGCTCGAGAGGAGGGATCCTTTCCCTGCGTGGTCGGGAAAGAATTCCCGGCGTTCCCATCTCATCTCAAGAGGAGGCGCTCTCCACAGGAAAGGCGAGAGGAACTCCAGGGTCGTTCCACCATTCCCAGAGTCCCCCAGATGTCTCAGTCCAATACAGGGAAATCTGTTTTCCCTGCACTGCCTCGACATTCAAGCTGAGGATCGACTCACACCACGGAGGCAAGTGGGACAGCCCTGTGGGAAAGCCTCACGGGAAAGCCTAGTGGGAAAGCCTCGAGGGAAAGCCACAGATCCCTTGATCCACGCGAAGGGAAGCGTGACACTGCTTCTACAGCTCGGGACGAAAGCGCACGTGCTTGCCCCCACTCGAGACGAGGACTGATTCCCCTGGGGAGACTCCAGAAGTACGCCAAGATCCATGTCAGCACTGGAGAGGAATCCTCAGGTTCCGGCACTGAAAACACACATGGTCTTGTGCCCCGTCATCGATGGGAGAATATCCGGAGACACCCCTGAGCAACTCGCATGGGGACTGGCCTTTCCAGAGGCCACAAGATCGGGTCCCTGAGGTCCCCTTCGTAACTCGAAAGCACCTGCCGCAACTCGAGAGAATCCAGGAGGTTCTCCCGTCCAGGCGAGATGATGCCCATTTCCGTTGAGGCATCTCGAGGCTAATCACACCTAACCTCTGGAACTTCCAGAGGGTCCTTCACACCCTTGCTGCACCTCAAGAAGTTCCCCGACATACTCGTCTCCACTCGAGAGAAAGCACGAGAATCCCGCCCACATTCAGAGGAGCCCCGTTTCCGCCTCATAGCTCGAGAGGAGGGATCCTTTCCCTGCGTGTTCGGGACAGAATTCCCGGCGTTCCCGTCGCATCTCAAGAGGAGGCGCTCTCCATAGGAAAGGCGAGAGGAATTCCAGGGTCGTGTCACCATTCCCAGAGTCCCCCAGATATCTCCGTCCATTTCAGGGAAACCTGTTTTCCCTGCACTGCCTCGACTTTCAAGCCGAGGATCGACTCACACAACGGTGGCAGGTGGGACAGACCAGTGAGAAAGCCTCGTGGGAAAGCCTCGAGGGAAGGCTTCGAGGGAAAGCCACAGATCCCTTGATCCACGCGAAGGGAAACGTGACACTCCCGCTACAGCTCGGGAGGAAATGGCACCTGCATGCCCCCAATGGAGACGAGTACTGACTCACCTGGGGAGACTCCAGAAGTACCCTAAGATCCATATCAGCAGGGGAGAGGAATCTTAAGGTTCCGGCACCGACTCCACACAAGGTCTTACGCCCCACCATCGACGGGAGAGGAATACCGAGAGGCCCACGAGCAACTCGCATGGGGACTGGGCTTTCCTGAGGCCACCAGAGCGGGTCTCTGAGGTCCCCGACCTAAGTCGAGAGCACCTGCCGCAACTCGAGAAAATCCAGGAGGTTCTCCCCTCCAGGAGAGATGAGGCCCATTTCCACTGAGGCGTCTCAAGGCTAATCACACCTAACCTCTGGAACTTCCAAAGGGTCCTTCACACCCTTGTGCAACTCAGGAAGTTCCCCTACATACCCGTCTCCACTCGAGAGGAAGCACGAATGTCCCGCCCACATCCAGAGGAGCCCCCTTTTCCGCCTCCTAGCTCGAGAGGAGCGATCCTTTCCCTGCGTGGTCGGGAAAGAATTCCCGGCATTCCCGTCGAATCTCAAGAGGAGGCACTCTCCACGGGAAACGCGAGAGGAACTCCAGGGTCATGCCACCATTCCCAGAGTCCTCCAGATGTTTAAGTCCATTCCAGGGAAAACTGTTTTCCCTGCACTGTTTCGACTTTCAAGCAGAGGATCGACTCACACCACGGTGCCCCGTGGGACAGCCCTGTGGGAAGCCTCCTGGGAAAGCCTCGTGGGAAAGCCTCGAGGGAAAGCCACAGATCCCTTGATCCACGAGAAGGGAAGCGTTACACTGCTGCTACAGCTCGAGAGAAAAGTGCACTTGTATGCCCCCACTCGAGACGACGACTGACTCCACTGAGGAGAGTCCAGAAGTTCCCCAAGATCCATTTCAGCACTGGAGAGGAATCCTCAGGTTCCGGAACCGGACTCCACACAAGATCTTAGGCCCCGGTATCGACGGGAGAGGAATCCCGAGAGGCCCCCGAGCAACTCGCATGGGGCCTGGCCTATCCTGAGGCCACCAGAGCGGTTCCCTGAGGTCCCCATCGTAAGTCGAGAGCGCCTGCCGCAACTCGAGAAAATCCAGGAGGTTCTCCCCTCCAGGCGAGATGAGGCCCATTTCCGCTGAGGCTTCTCGAGGCTAATCACACCAAACCTCTGGATCCTCCAAAGGGTCCTTCAAACCCTTGCTGCAACTCAAGAAGTTCCCCGACATACCTGTCTCCACTCGAGAGGAAGCACGAGAGTTCCACCCACATCCACAGGAGCCCCGTTTCCACCTCCTGGCTCGAAAGGAGGATCCTTTCCTTGCTTGGTGGGGAAAGAATTCCTCGCGTTCCCGTCGCATCTCAAGAGGAGGCGCTCTCCACAGGAAAGGCGAGAGGAACACCAGGGTCGTGCCACCATTCCCAGAGTCCCCCAGATGTCTCAGTCCATTCCAGGGAAACCTGTTTTCCATTCACTGCCTCGACTTTCAAGCCGAGGATCGACTCACACCACGGTGGCACGTGGGACAGCCCTGTGGGAAAGCCTCGTGGGAAAGCCTGGTGGGAAAGCCTCGAGGGAAAGCCACAGATCCCTTGATCCACGAGAAGGGAAGCCTGACCACTGCTGCTACAGCTCGGGAGGAAAACGCACGTGCATGCCCCACTCGAGACGAGGACTGACTCCCCTCTAGAGACTCCAGAAGTACCCCAAGATCCATGTCAGCACTGGAGAGGAATCCTCAGGTTCCGGCACCGACTCCACACAAGAAGGAATCCGAGAAGGCCCGAACAACATCGCATGGGCCACTGGCCATTTCAGGGCCACCAGAGCGTCCCTGAGGTCCCGTCTAAGTCTCGGAGGCACTTGCCGCAACTCGAGAAATCAGGAGGTTACTCCCCTTCGCAGCGGAGAGGCAGCCCATTTCCGCTGAGGCTTCTCGCGACTAATCAACCTAACCGCTGGAACTTCC
>NW_017212350.1:0-26250 GCF_001704415.2 Capra hircus
ACACGGAGAGGGGCGACGCACCACGGCTCCCAAGGTTCCCACTGGCTGCGGCGTTATTCAGCCCCGGCACACCGAGGCTGATTCCTGCGTGCCCAACAGTGTATGACAGACGTAGGTTCCCTAGCACTCTCCTCCCCATCACGAGACATTGTGCAGGTGTTTGGGGCCTGGATCCCTGCAGTGTCTGGCGTTCCTGCCCACAGCCCCAAACTCAGGGGAAGCACCCCTGAGGCAAGACCTGCTGGTCAGGAGCCCTGCAACCCCCGCCTGATAGGCGAGTGCAACAGCCAGCAGGGAAAGGCGGAGCCTCTCGGGGGAAGAGGAGGCATGCAAGTCCCCGGTCGAAGCTGAAATCCCTGCTTACACGAAGCTAAGTGCCGACTCCAGTACGGCAGATCTCTAGCTCTGTTCAGAGGCCCGATCTGGCAGAGTTCCTGGCACCAAGATGCTCTGCCATAGGCGAGCCTTGCGCAGACTTGCCTTGCTTTAAGGCTCCCTCCCCAGGAAGGAGCAGGCTGTGTGAGGCTCGGAAACGCCACTGGCGCCTTCCTGGCTTCAGCTCTACCCCTGCCTTGCCTTTGCACTTAGGTCCCAAGCGTCCTTGAGGAGGGCTTAGGGGCTGGTGGGTTGCACACTGCCAAGGGCTCCAGCAGTGAAAGCTCTGTCAGAGGGAAGCGAAGGGCAACAGCAGGGCTCCTTCAGCGGTTCCTTGGCCGCCCAGACAAAGCTCCGCACGGAGAGCACCAGGTTCCAAGGGCCCCTGGCTGGGTTTTGCATCCCCACACTCCCAGAGGCTGACTCCGTGGGTGCCTAGAAAGTGTGTGAGAGACGTAGGTTCCCTAGCACTCTCCTCCCCAGCAGAGACATGTGCAGGTGGTTGGGGCCTTATCCTGCGTGTCTGGGTTCCCGCCCACAGCCTCAACTCAGGGGAAGCAGCCCCTGAGGCAAGACCTGCTGGAGGAGCCCTGCGCGCCCGCCTGATAGGCGAGAGCACAGCCAGCAGTGTAGCGAGCCTCCTCGGGAGAAGAGGAGGCAGCCGAGCCCAGTCAAGAGGAAAGCCCTGCTTGCACGGAGCTAAGTGCGGCCTCCAGTACGGCAGAGCTCTAGCTCTGCTCAGAGCCCCGATCTGGCAGAGTTTCTGGCGCGAGGCTGCTCGGCCGGGGGCTCGCCTTGCCCAGACTTGCCTTGCTTTTAGGCTCCCTCCCCAGGAAGGAGCTGTCTGAGCGAGCCTGGGAGACGCCACTGGTGCCTTCCTTGCCTCAGCTCCAATCCTGCCTTGCCTTTGCACATAGGTGCCAGGCGTCGTTGGGGAGGGCTTAGGGGGTGGTGGGTTGCACACTGCCAAGGGCTTCAGCAGTGAGAGCTCTGTCAGAGGGAAGGGAAGGGCAACTGCAGGGCTCCTCCAGCGGTTTCTAGGCCGCCTAGAATCAGCGCCGCACCGAGAGCACCAGGCTCCCAGGGCCCCTGGCTGGGGTTTTCAGCCCCGCACACACGGAGGCTGATTCCTTGGGTGCCCAGAAAGTGTATGACAGACGTAGGTTCCCTAGCACTCTCCTCCCCAGCAGAGACATGTGCAGGTGTTTGGGGCCTGATCCTGCGTGTCTGGGTTCCTGCCCACAGCCCCAACTCAGGGGAAGCAGCCCCTGAGGCAAGACCTGCTGGAGGAGCCCTGCGCCCCCGCCTGATAGGCGAGTGCACAGCCAGCAGGGAAGCGAGCCTCCTCGGGGGAAGAGGAGGCAGCCCAGCCCCGTCAAGTTGAAAGCCCTGCTTGCACGGAGCTAAGTGCGCCTCCAGTACGGCAGAGCTCTAGCTCTGCTCAGAGCCCCGATCTGGCAGAGTTCCTGGCGCGAGGCTGCTCTGCCGGGGGCTAGCCTTGCCCAGACTTGCCTTGCTTTTAGGCTGCCTCTCCAGGAAGGAGCAGGCAGCAGGAGCCTGGGAGTCGCCACTGGCGCCTTTCTTGCCTCAGCTCCAATCCTGCCTTGCCTTTGCACTTAGGTCCCAGTCCTCCTTAAGGAGAGCTTAGGGGCTGGTGGGTTGCACACTGCCAAGGGCTCCAGCAGTGAGAATTCTGTCAGAGGGAAGGGAAGGGCAACTGCAGGGCTCCTCCAGCGGTTGCTTGGCCGCCCAGATTCAGCGCCACACGGAGAGCACCAGGCTCCCAGGTCCCCTGGCTGGGGTTTTCAGCCCCGCACACACGGAGGCTGATTCCTTGGGTGCCCAGAAAGTGTATGACAGACGTAGGTTCCCTAGCACTCTCCTCCCCAGCAGAGACATGTGCAGGTGTTTGGGGCCTGATCCTGCGTGTCTGGGTTCCTGCCCACAGCCCCAACTCAGGGGAAGCAGCCCCTGAGGCAAGACCTGCTGGAGGAGCCCTGCGCCCCCGCCTGATAGGCGAGTGCACAGCCAGCAGGGAAGCGAGCCTCCTCGGGGGAAGAGGAGGCAGCAAGTCCCCGTCAAGCTGAAATCCCTGCTTACACGAAGCTAAGTGCGACTCCAGTACGGCAGATCTCTAGCTCTGTTCAGAGGCCCGATCTGGCAGAGTTCCTGGCACCAAGATGCTCTGCCATAGGCGAGCCTTGCGCAGACTTGCCTTGCTTTAAGGCTCCCTCCCCAGGAAGGAGCAGGCTGTGTGAGGCTCGGAAACGCCACTGGCGCCTTCCTGGCTTCAGCTCTACCCCTGCCTTGCCTTTGCACTTAGGTCCCAAGCGTCCTTGAGGAGGGCTTAGGGGCTGGTGGGTTGCACACTGCCAAGGGCTCCAGCAGTGAAAGCTCTGTCAGAGGGAAGCGAAGGGCAACAGCAGGGCTCCTTCAGCGGTTCCTTGGCCGCCCAGACAAAGCTCCGCACGGAGAGCACCAGGTTCCAAGGGCCCCTGGCTGGGTTTTGCATCCCCACACTCCCAGAGGCTGACTCCGTGGGTGCCTAGAAAGTGTGTGAGAGACGTAGGTTCCCTAGCACTCTCCTCCCCAGCAGAGACATGTGCAGGTGGTTGGGGCCTTATCCTGCGTGTCTGGGTTCCCGCCCACAGCCCTCAACTCAGGGGAAGCAGCCCCTGAGGCAAGACCTGCTGGAGGAGCCCTGCGCGCCCGCCTGATAGGCGAGAGCACAGCCAGCAGTGTAGCGAGCCTCCTCGGGAGAAGAGGAGGCAGCCGAGCCCAGTCAAGAGGAAAGCCCTGCTTGCACGGAGCTAAGTGGCGCCTCCAGTACGGCAGAGCTCTAGCTCTGCTCAGAGCCCCGATCTGGCAGAGTTTCTGGCGCGAGGCTGCTCGGCCGGGGGCTCGCCTTGCCCAGACTTGCCTTGCTTTTAGGCTCCCTCCCCAGGAAGGAGCTGTCTGAGCGAGCCTGGGAGACGCCACTGGTGCCTTCCTTGCCTCAGCTCCAATCCTGCCTTGCCTTTGCACATAGGTGCCAGGCGTCGTTGGGGAGGGCTTAGGGGGTGGTGGGTTGCACACTGCCAAGGGCTTCAGCAGTGAGAGCTCTGTCAGAGGGAAGGGAAGGGCAACTGCAGGGCTCCTCCAGCGGTTTCTAGGCCGCCTAGAATCAGCGCCGCACCGAGAGCACCAGGCTCCCAGGGCCCCTGGCTGGGGTTTTCAGCCCCGCACACACGGAGGCTGATTCCTTGGGTGCCCAGAAAGTGTATGACAGACGTAGGTTCCCTAGCACTCTCCTCCCCAGCAGAGACATGTGCAGGTGGTTGGGGCCTGATCCTGCGTGTCTGGGTTCCTGCCCACAGCCCCAACTCAGGGGAAGCAGCCCCTGAGGCAAGACCTGCTGGAGGAGCCCTGCGCCCCCGCCTGATAGGCGAGTGCACAGCCAGCAGGGAAGCGAGCCTCCTCGGGGGAAGAGGAGGCAGCCCAGCCCCGTCAAGTTGAAAGCCCTGCTTGCACGGAGCTAAGTGCGCCTCCAGTACGGCAGAGCTCTAGCTCTGCTCAGAGCCCCGATCTGGCAGAGTTCCTGGCGCGAGGCTGCTCTGCCGGGGGCTAGCCTTGCCCAGACTTGCCTTGCTTTTAGGCTGCCTCTCCAGGAAGGAGCAGGCAGCAGGAGCCTGGGAGTCGCCACTGGCGCCTTTCTTGCCTCAGCTCCAATCCTGCCTTGCCTTTGCACTTAGGTCCCAGTCCTCCTTAAGGAGAGCTTAGGGGCTGGTGGGTTGCACACTGCCAAGGGCTCCAGCAGTGAGAATTCTGTCAGAGGGAAGGGAAGGGCAACTGCAGGGCTCCTCCAGCGGTTGCTTGGCCGCCCAGATTCAGCGCCACACGGAGAGCACCAGGCTCCCAGGGCCCCTGGCTGGGGTTTTCAGCCCCGCACACACGGAGGCTGATTCCTTGGGTGCCCAGAAAGTGTATGACAGACGTAGGTTCCCTAGCACTCTCCTCCCCAGCAGAGACATGTGCAGGTGTTTGGGGCCTGATCCTGCGTGTCTGGGTTCCTGCCCACAGCCCCAACTCAGGGGAAGCAGCCCCTGAGGCAAGACCTGCTGGAGGAGCCCTGCGCCCCCGCCTGATAGGCGAGTGCACAGCCAGCAGGGAAGCGAGCCTCCTCGGGGGAAGAGGAGGCAGCAAGTCCCCGTCAAGCTGAAATCCCTGCTTACACGAAGCTAAGTGCGACTCCAGTACGGCAGATCTCTAGCTCTGTTCAGAGGCCCGATCTGGCAGAGTTCCTGGCACCAAGATGCTCTGCCATAGGCGAGCCTTGCGCAGACTTGCCTTGCTTTAAGGCTCCCTCCCCAGGAAGGAGCAGGCTGTGTGAGGCTCGGAAACGCCACTGGCGCCTTCCTGGCTTCAGCTCTACCCCTGCCTTGCCTTTGCACTTAGGTCCCAAGCGTCCTTGAGGAGGGCTTAGGGGCTGGTGGGTTGCACACTGCCAAGGGCTCCAGCAGTGAAAGCTCTGTCAGAGGGAAGCGAAGGGCAACAGCAGGGCTCCTTCAGCGGTTCCTTGGCCGCCCAGACAAAGCTCCGCACGGAGAGCACCAGGTTCCAAGGGCCCCTGGCTGGGTTTTGCATCCCCACACTCCCAGAGGCTGACTCCGTGGGTGCCTAGAAAGTGTGTGAGAGACGTAGGTTCCCTAGCACTCTCCTCCCCAGCAGAGACATGTGCAGGTGGTTGGGGCCTTATCCTGCGTGTCTGGGTTCCCGCCCACAGCCTCAACTCAGGGGAAGCAGCCCCTGAGGCAAGACCTGCTGGAGGAGCCCTGCGCGCCCGCCTGATAGGCGAGAGCACAGCCAGCAGTGTAGCGAGCCTCCTCGGGAGAAGAGGAGGCAGCCGAGCCCAGTCAAGAGGAAAGCCCTGCTTGCACGGAGCTAAGTGCGCCTCCAGTACGGCAGAGCTCTAGCTCTGCTCAGAGCCCCGATCTGGCAGAGTTTCTGGCGCGAGGCTGCTCGGCCGGGGGCTCGCCTTGCCCAGACTTGCCTTGCTTTTAGGCTCCCTCCCCAGGAAGGAGCTGTCTGAGCGAGCCTGGGAGACGCCACTGGTGCCTTCCTTGCCTCAGCTCCAATCCTGCCTTGCCTTTGCACATAGGTGCCAGGCGTCGTTGGGGAGGGCTTAGGGGGTGGTGGGTTGCACACTGCCAAGGGCTTCAGCAGTGAGAGCTCTGTCAGAGGGAAGGGAAGGGCAACTGCAGGGCTCCTCCAGCGGTTTCTAGGCCGCCTAGAATCAGCGCCGCACCGAGAGCACCAGGCTCCCAGGGCCCCTGGCTGGGGTTTTCAGCCCCGCACACACGGAGGCTGATTCCTTGGGTGCCCAGAAAGTGTATGACAGACGTAGGTTCCCTAGCACTCTCCTCCCCAGCAGAGACATGTGCAGGTGTTTGGGGCCTGATCCTGCGTGTCTGGGTTCCTGCCCACAGCCCCAACTCAGGGGAAGCAGCCCCTGAGGCAAGACCTGCTGGAGGAGCCCTGCGCCCCCGCCTGATAGGCGAGTGCACAGCCAGCAGGGAAGCGAGCCTCCTCGGGGGAAGAGGAGGCAGCCCAGCCCCGTCAAGTTGAAAGCCCTGCTTGCACGGAGCTAAGTGCGCCTCCAGTACGGCAGAGCTCTAGCTCTGCTCAGAGCCCCGATCTGGCAGAGTTCCTGGCGCGAGGCTGCTCTGCCGGGGGCTAGCCTTGCCCAGACTTGCCTTGCTTTTAGGCTGCCCTCTCCAGGAAGGAGCAGGCAGCAGGAGCCTGGGAGTCGCCACTGGCGCCTTTCTTGCCTCAGCTCCAATCCTGCCTTGCCTTTGCACTTAGGTCCCAGTCCTCCTTAAGGAGAGCTTAGGGGCTGGTGGGTTGCACACTGCCAAGGGCTCCAGCAGTGAGAATTCTGTCAGAGGGAAGGGAAGGGCAACTGCAGGGCTCCTCCAGCGGTTGCTTGGCCGCCCAGATTCAGCGCCACACGGAGAGCACCAGGCTCCCAGGGCCCCTGGCTGGGGTTTTCAGCCCCGCACACACGGAGGCTGATTCCTTGGGTGCCCAGAAAGTGTATGACAGACGTAGGTTCCCTAGCACTCTCCTCCCCAGCAGAGACATGTGCAGGTGTTTGGGGCCTGATCCTGCGTGTCTGGGTTCCTGCCCACAGCCCCAACTCAGGGGAAGCAGCCCCTGAGGCAAGACCTGCTGGAGGAGCCCTGCGCCCCCGCCTGATAGGCGAGTGCACAGCCAGCAGGGAAGCGAGCCTCCTCGGGGGAAGAGGAGGCAGCCAAGTCCCCGTCAAGCTGAAATCCCTGCTTACACGAAGCTAAGTGCGACTCCAGTACGGCAGATCTCTAGCTCTGTTCAGAGGCCCCGATCTGGCAGAGTTCCTGGCACCAAGATGCTCTGCCATAGGCGAGCCTTGCGCAGACTTGCCTTGCTTTAAGGCTCCCTCCCCAGGAAGGAGCAGGCTGTGTGAGGCTCGGAAACGCCACTGGCGCCTTCCTGGCCTTCAGCTCTACCCCTGCCTTGCCTTTGCACTTAGGTCCCAAGCGTCCTTGAGGAGGGCTTAGGGGCTGGTGGGTTGCACACTGCCAAGGGCTCCAGCAGTGAAAGCTCTGTCAGAGGGAAGCGAAGGGCAACAGCAGGGCTCCTTCCAGCGGTTCCTTGGCCGCCCAGACAAAGCTCCGCACGGAGAGCACCAGGTTCCAAGGGCCCCTGGCTGGGTTTTGCATCCCCACACTCCCAGAGGCTGACTCCGTGGGTGCCTAGAAAGTGTAGTGACAGACGTAGGTTCCCTAGCACTCTCCTCCCCAGCAGAGACATGTGCAGGTGGTTGGGGCCTGATCCTGCGTGTCTGGGTTCCCGCCCACAGCCCCAACTCAGGGGAAGCAGCCCCTGAGGCAAGACCTGCTGGAGGAGCCCTGCGCGCCCGCCTGATAGGCGAGAGCACAGCCAGCAGGGTAGCGAGCCTCCTCGGGAGAAGAGGAGGCAGCCGAGCCCCAGTCAAGAGGAAAGCCCTGCTTGCACGGAGCTAAGTGCGCCTCCAGTACGGCAGAGCTCTAGCTCTGCTCAGAGCCCCGATCTGGCAGAGTTCCTGGCGCGAGGCTGCTCTGCCGGGGGCTAGCCTTGCCCAGACTTGCCTTGCTTTTAGGCTGCCCTCCCCAGGAAGGAGCAGGCTAGCAGCGAGCCTGGGAGACGCCACTGGCGCCTTCCTTGCCTCAGCTCCAATCCTGCCTTGCCTTTGCACTTAGGTCCCAGTCCTCCTTAAGGAGAGCTTAGGGGCTGGTGGGTTGCACACTGCCAAGGGCTCCAGCAGTGAGAATTCTGTCAGAGGGAAGGGAAGGGCAACTGCAGGGCTCCTCCAGCGGTTGCTTGGCCGCCCAGATTCAGCGCCACACGGAGAGCACCAGGCTCCCAGGGCCCCTGGCTGGGGTTTTCAGCCCCGCACACACGGAGGCTGATTCCTTGGGTGCCCAGAAAGTGTATGACAGACGTAGGTTCCCTAGCACTCTCCTCCCCAGCAGAGACATGTGCAGGTGTTTGGGGCCTGATCCTGCGTGTCTGGGTTCCTGCCCACAGCCCCAACTCAGGGGAAGCAGCCCCTGAGGCAAGACCTGCTGGAGGAGCCCTGCGCCCCCGCCTGATAGGCGAGTGCACAGCCAGCAGGGAAGCGAGCCTCCTCGGGGGAAGAGGAGGCAGCAAGTCCCCGTCAAGCTGAAATCCCTGCTTACACGAAGCTAAGTGCGACTCCAGTACGGCAGATCTCTAGCTCTGTTCAGAGGCCCGATCTGGCAGAGTTCCTGGCACCAAGATGCTCTGCCATAGGCGAGCCTTGCGCAGACTTGCCTTGCTTTAAGGCTCCCTCCCCAGGAAGGAGCAGGCTGTGTGAGGCTCGGAAACGCCACTGGCGCCTTCCTGGCTTCAGCTCTACCCCTGCCTTGCCTTTGCACTTAGGTCCCAAGCGTCCTTGAGGAGGGCTTAGGGGCTGGTGGGTTGCACACTGCCAAGGGCTCCAGCAGTGAAAGCTCTGTCAGAGGGAAGCGAAGGGCAACAGCAGGGCTCCTTCAGCGGTTCCTTGGCCGCCCAGACAAAGCTCCGCACGGAGAGCACCAGGTTCCAAGGGCCCCTGGCTGGGTTTTGCATCCCCACACTCCCAGAGGCTGACTCCGTGGGTGCCTAGAAAGTGTGTGAGAGACGTAGGTTCCCTAGCACTCTCCTCCCCAGCAGAGACATGTGCAGGTGGTTGGGGCCTTATCCTGCGTGTCTGGGTTCCCGCCCACAGCCTCAACTCAGGGGAAGCAGCCCCTGAGGCAAGACCTGCTGGAGGAGCCCTGCGCGCCCGCCTGATAGGCGAGAGCACAGCCAGCAGTGTAGCGAGCCTCCTCGGGAGAAGAGGAGGCAGCCGAGCCCAGTCAAGAGGAAAGCCCTGCTTGCACGGAGCTAAGTGGGCCTCCAGTACGGCAGAGCTCTAGCTCTGCTCAGAGCCCCGATCTGGCAGAGTTTCTGGCGCGAGGCTGCTCGGCCGGGGGCTCGCCTTGCCCAGACTTGCCTTGCTTTTAGGCTCCCTCCCCAGGAAGGAGCTGTCTGAGCGAGCCTGGGAGACGCCACTGGTGCCTTCCTTGCCTCAGCTCCAATCCTGCCTTGCCTTTGCACATAGGTGCCAGGCGTCGTTGGGGAGGGCTTAGGGGGTGGTGGGTTGCACACTGCCAAGGGCTTCAGCAGTGAGAGCTCTGTCAGAGGGAAGGGAAGGGCAACTGCAGGGCTCCTCCAGCGGTTTCTAGGCCGCCTAGAATCAGCGCCGCACCGAGAGCACCAGGCTCCCAGGGCCCCTGGCTGGGGTTTTCAGCCCCGCACACACGGAGGCTGATTCCTTGGGTGCCCAGAAAGTGTATGACAGACGTAGGTTCCCTAGCACTCTCCTCCCCAGCAGAGACATGTGCAGGTGTTTGGGGCCTGATCCTGCGTGTCTGGGTTCCTGCCCACAGCCCCAACTCAGGGGAAGCAGCCCCTGAGGCAAGACCTGCTGGAGGAGCCCTGCGCCCCCGCCTGATAGGCGAGTGCACAGCCAGCAGGGAAGCGAGCCTCCTCGGGGGAAGAGGAGGCAGCCCAGCCCCGTCAAGTTGAAAGCCCTGCTTGCACGGAGCTAAGTGCGCCTCCAGTACGGCAGAGCTCTAGCTCTGCTCAGAGCCCCGATCTGGCAGAGTTCCTGGCGCGAGGCTGCTCTGCCGGGGGCTAGCCTTGCCCAGACTTGCCTTGCTTTTAGGCTGCCTCTCCAGGAAGGAGCAGGCAGCAGGAGCCTGGGAGTCGCCACTGGCGCCTTTCTTGCCTCAGCTCCAATCCTGCCTTGCCTTTGCACTTAGGTCCCAGTCCTCCTTAAGGAGAGCTTAGGGGCTGGTGGGTTGCACACTGCCAAGGGCTCCAGCAGTGAGAATTCTGTCAGAGGGAAGGGAAGGGCAACTGCAGGGCTCCTCCAGCGGTTGCTTGGCCGCCCAGATTCAGCGCCACACGGAGAGCACCAGGCTCCCAGGGCCCCTGGCTGGGGTTTTCAGCCCCGCACACACGGAGGCTGATTCCTTGGGTGCCCAGAAAGTGTATGACAGACGTAGGTTCCCTAGCACTCTCCTCCCCAGCAGAGACATGTGCAGGTGTTTGGGGCCTGATCCTGCGTGTCTGGGTTCCTGCCCACAGCCCCAACTCAGGGGAAGCAGCCCCTGAGGCAAGACCTGCTGGAGGAGCCCTGCGCCCCCGCCTGATAGGCGAGTGCACAGCCAGCAGGGAAGCGAGCCTCCTCGGGGGAAGAGGAGGCAGCAAGTCCCCGTCAAGCTGAAATCCCTGCTTACACGAAGCTAAGTGCGACTCCAGTACGGCAGATCTCTAGCTCTGTTCAGAGGCCCGATCTGGCAGAGTTCCTGGCACCAAGATGCTCTGCCATAGGCGAGCCTTGCGCAGACTTGCCTTGCTTTAAGGCTCCCTCCCCAGGAAGGAGCAGGCTGTGTGAGGCTCGGAAACGCCACTGGCGCCTTCCTGGCTTCAGCTCTACCCCTGCCTTGCCTTTGCACTTAGGTCCCAAGCGTCCTTGAGGAGGGCTTAGGGGCTGGTGGGTTGCACACTGCCAAGGGCTCCAGCAGTGAAAGCTCTGTCAGAGGGAAGCGAAGGGCAACAGCAGGGCTCCTTCAGCGGTTCCTTGGCCGCCCAGACAAAGCTCCGCACGGAGAGCACCAGGTTCCAAGGGCCCCTGGCTGGGTTTTGCATCCCCACACTCCCAGAGGCTGACTCCGTGGGTGCCTAGAAAGTGTGTGAGAGACGTAGGTTCCCTAGCACTCTCCTCCCCAGCAGAGACATGTGCAGGTGGTTGGGGCCTTATCCTGCGTGTCTGGGTTCCCGCCCACAGCCTCAACTCAGGGGAAGCAGCCCCTGAGGCAAGACCTGCTGGAGGAGCCCTGCGCGCCCGCCTGATAGGCGAGAGCACAGCCAGCAGTGTAGCGAGCCTCCTCGGGAGAAGAGGAGGCAGCCGAGCCCAGTCAAGAGGAAAGCCCTGCTTGCACGGAGCTAAGTGCGGCCTCCAGTACGGCAGAGCTCTAGCTCTGCTCAGAGCCCCGATCTGGCAGAGTTTCTGGCGCGAGGCTGCTCGGCCGGGGGCTCGCCTTGCCCAGACTTGCCTTGCTTTTAGGCTCCCTCCCCAGGAAGGAGCTGTCTGAGCGAGCCTGGGAGACGCCACTGGTGCCTTCCTTGCCTCAGCTCCAATCCTGCCTTGCCTTTGCACATAGGTGCCAGGCGTCGTTGGGGAGGGCTTAGGGGGTGGTGGGTTGCACACTGCCAAGGGCTTCAGCAGTGAGAGCTCTGTCAGAGGGAAGGGAAGGGCAACTGCAGGGCTCCTCCAGCGGTTTCTAGGCCGCCTAGAATCAGCGCCGCACCGAGAGCACCAGGCTCCCAGGGCCCCTGGCTGGGGTTTTCAGCCCCGCACACACGGAGGCTGATTCCTTGGGTGCCCAGAAAGTGTATGACAGACGTAGGTTCCCTAGCACTCTCCTCCCCAGCAGAGACATGTGCAGGTGGTTGGGGCCTGATCCTGCGTGTCTGGGTTCCTGCCCACAGCCCCAACTCAGGGGAAGCAGCCCCTGAGGCAAGACCTGCTGGAGGAGCCCTGCGCCCCCGCCTGATAGGCGAGTGCACAGCCAGCAGGGAAGCGAGCCTCCTCGGGGGAAGAGGAGGCAGCCCAGCCCCGTCAAGTTGAAAGCCCTGCTTGCACGGAGCTAAGTGCGCCTCCAGTACGGCAGAGCTCTAGCTCTGCTCAGAGCCCCGATCTGGCAGAGTTCCTGGCGCGAGGCTGCTCTGCCGGGGGCTAGCCTTGCCCAGACTTGCCTTGCTTTTAGGCTGCCTCTCCAGGAAGGAGCAGGCAGCAGGAGCCTGGGAGTCGCCACTGGCGCCTTTCTTGCCTCAGCTCCAATCCTGCCTTGCCTTTGCACTTAGGTCCCAGTCCTCCTTAAGGAGAGCTTAGGGGCTGGTGGGTTGCACACTGCCAAGGGCTCCAGCAGTGAGAATTCTGTCAGAGGGAAGGGAAGGGCAACTGCAGGGCTCCTCCAGCGGTTGCTTGGCCGCCCAGATTCAGCGCCACACGGAGAGCACCAGGCTCCCAGGGTCCCCTGGCTGGGGTTTTCAGCCCCGCACACACGGAGGCTGATTCCTTGGGTGCCCAGAAAGTGTATGACAGACGTAGGTTCCCTAGCACTCTCCTCCCCAGCAGAGACATGTGCAGGTGTTTGGGGCCTGATCCTGCGTGTCTGGGTTCCTGCCCACAGCCCCAACTCAGGGGAAGCAGCCCCTGAGGCAAGACCTGCTGGAGGAGCCCTGCGCCCCCGCCTGATAGGCGAGTGCACAGCCAGCAGGGAAGCGAGCCTCCTCGGGGGAAGAGGAGGCAGCAAGTCCCCGTCAAGCTGAAATCCCTGCTTACACGAAGCTAAGTGCGACTCCAGTACGGCAGATCTCTAGCTCTGTTCAGAGGCCCGATCTGGCAGAGTTCCTGGCACCAAGATGCTCTGCCATAGGCGAGCCTTGCGCAGACTTGCCTTGCTTTAAGGCTCCCTCCCCAGGAAGGAGCAGGCTGTGTGAGGCTCGGAAACGCCACTGGCGCCTTCCTGGCTTCAGCTCTACCCCTGCCTTGCCTTTGCACTTAGGTCCCAAGCGTCCTTGAGGAGGGCTTAGGGGCTGGTGGGTTGCACACTGCCAAGGGCTCCAGCAGTGAAAGCTCTGTCAGAGGGAAGCGAAGGGCAACAGCAGGGCTCCTTCAGCGGTTCCTTGGCCGCCCAGACAAAGCTCCGCACGGAGAGCACCAGGTTCCAAGGGCCCCTGGCTGGGTTTTGCATCCCCACACTCCCAGAGGCTGACTCCGTGGGTGCCTAGAAAGTGTGTGAGAGACGTAGGTTCCCTAGCACTCTCCTCCCCAGCAGAGACATGTGCAGGTGGTTGGGGCCTTATCCTGCGTGTCTGGGTTCCCGCCCACAGCCTCAACTCAGGGGAAGCAGCCCCTGAGGCAAGACCTGCTGGAGGAGCCCTGCGCGCCCGCCTGATAGGCGAGAGCACAGCCAGCAGTGTAGCGAGCCTCCTCGGGAGAAGAGGAGGCAGCCGAGCCCAGTCAAGAGGAAAGCCCTGCTTGCACGGAGCTAAGTGGGCCTCCAGTACGGCAGAGCTCTAGCTCTGCTCAGAGCCCCGATCTGGCAGAGTTTCTGGCGCGAGGCTGCTCGGCCGGGGGCTCGCCTTGCCCAGACTTGCCTTGCTTTTAGGCTCCCTCCCCAGGAAGGAGCTGTCTGAGCGAGCCTGGGAGACGCCACTGGTGCCTTCCTTGCCTCAGCTCCAATCCTGCCTTGCCTTTGCACATAGGTGCCAGGCGTCGTTGGGGAGGGCTTAGGGGGTGGTGGGTTGCACACTGCCAAGGGCTTCAGCAGTGAGAGCTCTGTCAGAGGGAAGGGAAGGGCAACTGCAGGGCTCCTCCAGCGGTTTCTAGGCCGCCTAGAATCAGCGCCGCACCGAGAGCACCAGGCTCCCAGGGCCCCTGGCTGGGGTTTTCAGCCCCGCACACACGGAGGCTGATTCCTTGGGTGCCCAGAAAGTGTATGACAGACGTAGGTTCCCTAGCACTCTCCTCCCCAGCAGAGACATGTGCAGGTGGTTGGGGCCTGATCCTGCGTGTCTGGGTTCCTGCCCACAGCCCCAACTCAGGGGAAGCAGCCCCTGAGGCAAGACCTGCTGGAGGAGCCCTGCGCCCCCGCCTGATAGGCGAGTGCACAGCCAGCAGGGAAGCGAGCCTCCTCGGGGGAAGAGGAGGCAGCCCAGCCCCGTCAAGTTGAAAGCCCTGCTTGCACGGAGCTAAGTGCGCCTCCAGTACGGCAGAGCTCTAGCTCTGCTCAGAGCCCCGATCTGGCAGAGTTCCTGGCGCGAGGCTGCTCTGCCGGGGGCTAGCCTTGCCCAGACTTGCCTTGCTTTTAGGCTGCCTCTCCAGGAAGGAGCAGGCAGCAGGAGCCTGGGAGTCGCCACTGGCGCCTTTCTTGCCTCAGCTCCAATCCTGCCTTGCCTTTGCACTTAGGTCCCAGTCCTCCTTAAGGAGAGCTTAGGGGCTGGTGGGTTGCACACTGCCAAGGGCTCCAGCAGTGAGAATTCTGTCAGAGGGAAGGGAAGGGCAACTGCAGGGCTCCTCCAGCGGTTGCTTGGCCGCCCAGATTCAGCGCCACACGGAGAGCACCAGGCTCCCAGGGCCCCTGGCTGGGGTTTTCAGCCCCGCACACACGGAGGCTGATTCCTTGGGTGCCCAGAAAGTGTATGACAGACGTAGGTTCCCTAGCACTCTCCTCCCCAGCAGAGACATGTGCAGGTGTTTGGGGCCTGATCCTGCGTGTCTGGGTTCCTGCCCACAGCCCCAACTCAGGGGAAGCAGCCCCTGAGGCAAGACCTGCTGGAGGAGCCCTGCGCCCCCGCCTGATAGGCGAGTGCACAGCCAGCAGGGAAGCGAGCCTCCTCGGGGGAAGAGGAGGCAGCAAGTCCCCGTCAAGCTGAAATCCCTGCTTACACGAAGCTAAGTGCGACTCCAGTACGGCAGATCTCTAGCTCTGTTCAGAGGCCCGATCTGGCAGAGTTCCTGGCACCAAGATGCTCTGCCATAGGCGAGCCTTGCGCAGACTTGCCTTGCTTTAAGGCTCCCTCCCCAGGAAGGAGCAGGCTGTGTGAGGCTCGGAAACGCCACTGGCGCCTTCCTGGCTTCAGCTCTACCCCTGCCTTGCCTTTGCACTTAGGTCCCAAGCGTCCTTGAGGAGGGCTTAGGGGCTGGTGGGTTGCACACTGCCAAGGGCTCCAGCAGTGAAAGCTCTGTCAGAGGGAAGCGAAGGGCAACAGCAGGGCTCCTTCCAGCGGTTCCTTGGCCGCCCAGACAAAGCTCCGCACGGAGAGCACCAGGTTCCAAGGGCCCCTGGCTGGGGTTTTGCATCCCCACACTCCCAGAGGCTGACTCCGTGGGTGCCTAGAAAGTGTGTGAGAGACGTAGGTTCCCTAGCACTCTCCTCCCCAGCAGAGACATGTGCAGGTGGTTGGGGCCTTATCCTGCGTGTCTGGGTTCCCGCCCACAGCCCTCAACTCAGGGGAAGCAGCCCCTGAGGCAAGACCTGCTGGAGGAGCCCTGCGCGCCCGCCTGATAGGCGAGAGCACAGCCAGCAGGTGTAGCGAGCCTCCTCGGGAGAAGAGGAGGCAGCCCGAGCCCCAGTCAAGAGGAAAGCCCTGCTTGCACGGAGCTAAGTGCGCCTCCAGTACGGCAGAGCTCTAGCTCTGCTCAGAGCCCCGATCTGGCAGAGTTCCTGGCGCGAGGCTGCTCTGCCGGGGGCTAGCCTTGCCCAGACTTGCCTTGCTTTTAGGCTGCCTCTCCCAGGAAGGAGCAGGCTGCAGCGAGCCTGGGAGACGCCACTGGCGCCTTCCTTGCCTCAGCTCCAATCCTGCCTTGCCTTTGCACTTAGGTCCCAGTCCTCCTTAAGGAGAGCTTAGGGGCTGGTGGGTTGCACACTGCCAAGGGCTCCAGCAGTGAGAAGCTCTGTCAGAGGGAAGGGAAGGGCAACTGCAGGGCTCCTCCAGCGGTTGCTTGGCCGCCCAGATTCAGCGCCGCACACGGAGAGCACCAGGCTCCCAGGGCCCCTGGCTGGGGTTTTCAGCCCCGCACACACGGAGGCTGATTCCTTGGGTGCCCAGAAAGTGTATGACAGACGTAGGTTCCCTAGCACTCTCCTCCCCAGCAGAGACATGTGCAGGTGTTTGGGGCCTGATCCTGCGTGTCTGGGTTCCTGCCCACAGCCCCAACTCAGGGGAAGCAGCCCCTGAGGCAAGACCTGCTGGAGGAGCCCTGCGCCCCCGCCTGATAGGCGAGTGCACAGCCAGCAGGGAAGCGAGCCTCCTCGGGGGAAGAGGAGGCAGCAAGTCCCCGTCAAGCTGAAATCCCTGCTTACACGAAGCTAAGTGCGACTCCAGTACGGCAGATCTCTAGCTCTGTTCAGAGGCCCGATCTGGCAGAGTTCCTGGCACCAAGATGCTCTGCCATAGGCGAGCCTTGCGCAGACTTGCCTTGCTTTAAGGCTCCCTCCCCAGGAAGGAGCAGGCTGTGTGAGGCTCGGAAACGCCACTGGCGCCTTCCTGGCTTCAGCTCTACCCCTGCCTTGCCTTTGCACTTAGGTCCCAAGCGTCCTTGAGGAGGGCTTAGGGGCTGGTGGGTTGCACACTGCCAAGGGCTCCAGCAGTGAAAGCTCTGTCAGAGGGAAGCGAAGGGCAACAGCAGGGCTCCTTCAGCGGTTCCTTGGCCGCCCAGACAAAGCTCCGCACGGAGAGCACCAGGTTCCAAGGGCCCCTGGCTGGGTTTTGCATCCCCACACTCCCAGAGGCTGACTCCGTGGGTGCCTAGAAAGTGTGTGAGAGACGTAGGTTCCCTAGCACTCTCCTCCCCAGCAGAGACATGTGCAGGTGGTTGGGGCCTTATCCTGCGTGTCTGGGTTCCCGCCCACAGCCTCAACTCAGGGGAAGCAGCCCCTGAGGCAAGACCTGCTGGAGGAGCCCTGCGCGCCCGCCTGATAGGCGAGAGCACAGCCAGCAGTGTAGCGAGCCTCCTCGGGAGAAGAGGAGGCAGCCGAGCCCAGTCAAGAGGAAAGCCCTGCTTGCACGGAGCTAAGTGCGGCCTCCAGTACGGCAGAGCTCTAGCTCTGCTCAGAGCCCCGATCTGGCAGAGTTTCTGGCGCGAGGCTGCTCGGCCGGGGGCTCGCCTTGCCCAGACTTGCCTTGCTTTTAGGCTCCCTCCCCAGGAAGGAGCTGTCTGAGCGAGCCTGGGAGACGCCACTGGTGCCTTCCTTGCCTCAGCTCCAATCCTGCCTTGCCTTTGCACATAGGTGCCAGGCGTCGTTGGGGAGGGCTTAGGGGGTGGTGGGTTGCACACTGCCAAGGGCTTCAGCAGTGAGAGCTCTGTCAGAGGGAAGGGAAGGGCAACTGCAGGGCTCCTCCAGCGGTTTCTAGGCCGCCTAGAATCAGCGCCGCACCGAGAGCACCAGGCTCCCAGGGCCCCTGGCTGGGGTTTTCAGCCCCGCACACACGGAGGCTGATTCCTTGGGTGCCCAGAAAGTGTATGACAGACGTAGGTTCCCTAGCACTCTCCTCCCCAGCAGAGACATGTGCAGGTGTTTGGGGCCTGATCCTGCGTGTCTGGGTTCCTGCCCACAGCCCCAACTCAGGGGAAGCAGCCCCTGAGGCAAGACCTGCTGGAGGAGCCCTGCGCCCCCGCCTGATAGGCGAGTGCACAGCCAGCAGGGAAGCGAGCCTCCTCGGGGGAAGAGGAGGCAGCCCAGCCCCGTCAAGTTGAAAGCCCTGCTTGCACGGAGCTAAGTGCGCCTCCAGTACGGCAGAGCTCTAGCTCTGCTCAGAGCCCCGATCTGGCAGAGTTCCTGGCGCGAGGCTGCTCTGCCGGGGGCTAGCCTTGCCCAGACTTGCCTTGCTTTTAGGCTGCCTCTCCAGGAAGGAGCAGGCAGCAGGAGCCTGGGAGTCGCCACTGGCGCCTTTCTTGCCTCAGCTCCAATCCTGCCTTGCCTTTGCACTTAGGTCCCAGTCCTCCTTAAGGAGAGCTTAGGGGCTGGTGGGTTGCACACTGCCAAGGGCTCCAGCAGTGAGAATTCTGTCAGAGGGAAGGGAAGGGCAACTGCAGGGCTCCTCCAGCGGTTGCTTGGCCGCCCAGATTCAGCGCCACACGGAGAGCACCAGGCTCCCAGGTCCCCTGGCTGGGGTTTTCAGCCCCGCACACACGGAGGCTGATTCCTTGGGTGCCCAGAAAGTGTATGACAGACGTAGGTTCCCTAGCACTCTCCTCCCCAGCAGAGACATGTGCAGGTGTTTGGGGCCTGATCCTGCGTGTCTGGGTTCCTGCCCACAGCCCCAACTCAGGGGAAGCAGCCCCTGAGGCAAGACCTGCTGGAGGAGCCCTGCGCCCCCGCCTGATAGGCGAGTGCACAGCCAGCAGGGAAGCGAGCCTCCTCGGGGGAAGAGGAGGCAGCAAGTCCCCGTCAAGCTGAAATCCCTGCTTACACGAAGCTAAGTGCGACTCCAGTACGGCAGATCTCTAGCTCTGTTCAGAGGCCCGATCTGGCAGAGTTCCTGGCACCAAGATGCTCTGCCATAGGCGAGCCTTGCGCAGACTTGCCTTGCTTTAAGGCTCCCTCCCCAGGAAGGAGCAGGCTGTGTGAGGCTCGGAAACGCCACTGGCGCCTTCCTGGCTTCAGCTCTACCCCTGCCTTGCCTTTGCACTTAGGTCCCAAGCGTCCTTGAGGAGGGCTTAGGGGCTGGTGGGTTGCACACTGCCAAGGGCTCCAGCAGTGAAAGCTCTGTCAGAGGGAAGCGAAGGGCAACAGCAGGGCTCCTTCAGCGGTTCCTTGGCCGCCCAGACAAAGCTCCGCACGGAGAGCACCAGGTTCCAAGGGCCCCTGGCTGGGTTTTGCATCCCCACACTCCCAGAGGCTGACTCCGTGGGTGCCTAGAAAGTGTGTGAGAGACGTAGGTTCCCTAGCACTCTCCTCCCCAGCAGAGACATGTGCAGGTGGTTGGGGCCTTATCCTGCGTGTCTGGGTTCCCGCCCACAGCCTCAACTCAGGGGAAGCAGCCCCTGAGGCAAGACCTGCTGGAGGAGCCCTGCGCGCCCGCCTGATAGGCGAGAGCACAGCCAGCAGTGTAGCGAGCCTCCTCGGGAGAAGAGGAGGCAGCCGAGCCCAGTCAAGAGGAAAGCCCTGCTTGCACGGAGCTAAGTGCGCCTCCAGTACGGCAGAGCTCTAGCTCTGCTCAGAGCCCCGATCTGGCAGAGTTTCTGGCGCGAGGCTGCTCGGCCGGGGGCTCGCCTTGCCCAGACTTGCCTTGCTTTTAGGCTCCCTCCCCAGGAAGGAGCTGTCTGAGCGAGCCTGGGAGACGCCACTGGTGCCTTCCTTGCCTCAGCTCCAATCCTGCCTTGCCTTTGCACATAGGTGCCAGGCGTCGTTGGGGAGGGCTTAGGGGGTGGTGGGTTGCACACTGCCAAGGGCTTCAGCAGTGAGAGCTCTGTCAGAGGGAAGGGAAGGGCAACTGCAGGGCTCCTCCAGCGGTTTCTAGGCCGCCTAGAATCAGCGCCGCACCGAGAGCACCAGGCTCCCAGGGCCCCTGGCTGGGGTTTTCAGCCCCGCACACACGGAGGCTGATTCCTTGGGTGCCCAGAAAGTGTATGACAGACGTAGGTTCCCTAGCACTCTCCTCCCCAGCAGAGACATGTGCAGGTGTTTGGGGCCTGATCCTGCGTGTCTGGGTTCCTGCCCACAGCCCCAACTCAGGGGAAGCAGCCCCTGAGGCAAGACCTGCTGGAGGAGCCCTGCGCCCCCGCCTGATAGGCGAGTGCACAGCCAGCAGGGAAGCGAGCCTCCTCGGGGGAAGAGGAGGCAGCCCAGCCCCGTCAAGTTGAAAGCCCTGCTTGCACGGAGCTAAGTGCGCCTCCAGTACGGCAGAGCTCTAGCTCTGCTCAGAGCCCCGATCTGGCAGAGTTCCTGGCGCGAGGCTGCTCTGCCGGGGGCTAGCCTTGCCCAGACTTGCCTTGCTTTTAGGCTGCCTCTCCAGGAAGGAGCAGGCAGCAGGAGCCTGGGAGTCGCCACTGGCGCCTTTCTTGCCTCAGCTCCAATCCTGCCTTGCCTTTGCACTTAGGTCCCAGTCCTCCTTAAGGAGAGCTTAGGGGCTGGTGGGTTGCACACTGCCAAGGGCTCCAGCAGTGAGAATTCTGTCAGAGGGAAGGGAAGGGCAACTGCAGGGCTCCTCCAGCGGTTGCTTGGCCGCCCAGATTCAGCGCCACACGGAGAGCACCAGGCTCCCAGGGCCCCTGGCTGGGGTTTTCAGCCCCGCACACACGGAGGCTGATTCCTTGGGTGCCCAGAAAGTGTATGACAGACGTAGGTTCCCTAGCACTCTCCTCCCCAGCCAGAGACATGTGCAGGTGTTTGGGGCCTGATCCTGCGTGTCTGGGTTCCTGCCCACAGCCCCAACTCAGGGGAAGCAGCCCCTGAGGCAAGACCTGCTGGAGGAGCCCTGCGCCCCCGCCTGATAGGCGAGTGCACAGCCAGCAGGGAAGCGAGCCTCCTCGGGGGAAGAGGAGGCAGCAAGTCCCCGTCAAGCTGAAATCCCTGCTTACACGAAGCTAAGTGCGACTCCAGTACGGCAGATCTCTAGCTCTGTTCAGAGGCCCGATCTGGCAGAGTTCCTGGCACCAAGATGCTCTGCCATAGGCGAGCCTTGCGCAGACTTGCCTTGCTTTAAGGCTCCCTCCCCAGGAAGGAGCAGGCTGTGTGAGGCTCGGAAACGCCACTGGCGCCTTCCTGGCTTCAGCTCTACCCCTGCCTTGCCTTTGCCACTTAGGTCCCAAGCGTCCTTGAGGAGGGCTTAGGGGCTGGTGGGTTGCACCACTGCCAAGGGCTCCAGCAGTGAAAGCTCTGTCAGAGGGAAGCGAAGGGCAACAGCAGGGCTCCTTCAGCGGTTCCTTGGCCGCCCAGACAAAGCTCCGCACGGAGAGCACCAGGTTCCAAGGGCCCCTGGCTGGGTTTTGCATCCCCACACTCCCAGAGGCTGACTCCGTGGGGTGCCTAGAAAGTGTGTGAGAGACGTAGGTTCCCCTAGCACTCTCCTCCCCAGCCAGAGACATGTGCAGGTGGTTGGGGCCTTATCCTGCGTGTCTGGGTTCCCGCCCACAGCCTCAACTCAGGGGAAGCAGCCCCTGAGGCAAGACCTGCTGGAGGAGCCCTGCGCGCCCGCCTGATAGGCGAGAGCACAGCCAGCAGTGTAGCGAGCCCTCCTCGGGAGAAGAGGAGGCAGCCGAGCCCAGTCAAGAGGAAAGCCCTGCTTGCACGGAGCTAAGTGGCGCCTCCAGTACGGCAGAGCTCTAGCTCTGCTCAGAGCCCCGATCTGGCAGAGTTTCTGGCGCGAGGCTGCTCGGCCGGGGGCTCGCCTTGCCCAGACTTGCCTTGCTTTTAGGCTCCCTCCCCAGGAAGGAGCTGTCTGAGCGAGCCTGGGAGACGCCACTGGTGCCTTCCTTGCCTCAGCTCCAATCCTGCCTTGCCTTTGCACATAGGTGCCAGGCGTCGTTGGGGAGGGCTTAGGGGGGTGGTGGGTTGCACACTGCCAAGGGCTTCAGCAGTGAGAGCTCTGTCAGAGGGAAGGGAAGGGCAACTGCAGGGCTCCTCCAGCGGTTTCTAGGCCGCCTAGAATCAGCGCCGCACCGAGAGCACCAGGCTCCCAGGGCCCCTGGCTGGGGTTTTCAGCCCCGCACACACGGAGGCTGATTCCTTGGGTGCCCAGAAAGTGTATGACAGACGTAGGTTCCCTAGCACTCTCCTCCCCAGCAGAGACATGTGCAGGTGTTTGGGGCCTGATCCTGCGTGTCTGGGTTCCTGCCCACAGCCCCAACTCAGGGGAAGCAGCCCCTGAGGCAAGACCTGCTGGAGGAGCCCTGCGCCCCCGCCTGATAGGCGAGTGCACAGCCAGCAGGGAAGCGAGCCTCCTCGGGGGAAGAGGAGGCAGCCCAGCCCCGTCAAGTTGAAAGCCCTGCTTGCACGGAGCTAAGTGCGCCTCCAGTACGGCAGAGCTCTAGCTCTGCTCAGAGCCCCGATCTGGCAGAGTTCCTGGCGCGAGGCTGCTCTGCCGGGGGCTAGCCTTGCCCAGACTTGCCTTGCTTTTAGGCTGCCTCTCCAGGAAGGAGCAGGCAGCAGGAGCCTGGGAGTCGCCACTGGCGCCTTTCTTGCCTCAGCTCCAATCCTGCCTTGCCTTTGCACTTAGGTCCCAGTCCTCCTTAAGGAGAGCTTAGGGGCTGGTGGGTTGCACACTGCCAAGGGCTCCAGCAGTGAGAATTCTGTCAGAGGGAAGGGAAGGGCAACTGCAGGGCTCCTCCAGCGGTTGCTTGGCCGCCCAGATTCAGCGCCACACGGAGAGCACCAGGCTCCCAGGTCCCCTGGCTGGGGTTTTCAGCCCCGCACACACGGAGGCTGATTCCTTGGGTGCCCAGAAAGTGTATGACAGACGTAGGTTCCCTAGCACTCTCCTCCCCAGCAGAGACATGTGCAGGTGTTTGGGGCCTGATCCTGCGTGTCTGGGTTCCTGCCCACAGCCCCAACTCAGGGGAAGCAGCCCCTGAGGCAAGACCTGCTGGAGGAGCCCTGCGCCCCCGCCTGATAGGCGAGTGCACAGCCAGCAGGGAAGCGAGCCTCCTCGGGGGAAGAGGAGGCAGCAAGTCCCCGTCAAGCTGAAATCCCTGCTTACACGAAGCTAAGTGCGACTCCCAGTACGGCAGATCTCTAGCTCTGTTCAGAGGCCCGATCTGGCAGAGTTCCTGGCACCAAGATGCTCTGCCATAGGCGAGCCTTGCGCAGACTTGCCTTGCTTTAAGGCTCCCTCCCCAGGAAGGAGCAGGCTGTGTGAGGCTCGGAAACGCCACTGGCGCCTTCCTGGCTTCAGCTCTACCCCTGCCTTGCCTTTGCACTTAGGTCCCAAGCGTCCTTGAGGAGGGCTTAGGGGCTGGTGGGTTGCACACTGCCAAGGGCTCCAGCAGTGAAAGCTCTGTCAGAGGGAAGCGAAGGGCAACAGCAGGGCTCCTTCAGCGGTTCCTTGGCCGCCCAGACAAAGCTCCGCACGGAGAGCACCAGGTTCCAAGGGCCCCTGGCTGGGTTTTGCATCCCCACACTCCCAGAGGCTGACTCCGTGGGTGCCTAGAAAGTGTGTGAGAGACGTAGGTTCCCTAGCACTCTCCTCCCCAGCAGAGACATGTGCAGGTGGTTGGGGCCTTATCCTGCGTGTCTGGGTTCCCGCCCACAGCCTCAACTCAGGGGAAGCAGCCCCTGAGGCAAGACCTGCTGGAGGAGCCCTGCGCGCCCGCCTGATAGGCGAGAGCACAGCCAGCAGTGTAGCGAGCCTCCTCGGGAGAAGAGGAGGCAGCCGAGCCCAGTCAAGAGGAAAGCCCTGCTTGCACGGAGCTAAGTGGCGCCTCCAGTACGGCAGAGCTCTAGCTCTGCTCAGAGCCCGATCTGGCAGAGTTTCTGGCGCGAGGCTGCTCGGCCGGGGGCTCGCCCTTGCCCAGACTTGCCTTGCTTTTAGGCTCCCTCCCCAGGAAGGAGCTGTCTGAGCGAGCCTGGGAGACGCCACTGGTGCCTTCCTTGCCTCAGCTCCAATCCTGCCTTGCCTTTGCACATAGGTGCCAGGCGTCGTTGGGGAGGGCTTAGGGGGGTGGTGGGTTGCACACTGCCAAGGGCTTCAGCAGTGAGAGCTCTGTCAGAGGGAAGGGAAGGGCAACTGCAGGGCTCCTCCAGCGGTTTCTAGGCCGCCTAGAATCAGCGCCGCACCGAGAGCACCAGGCTCCCAGGGCCCCTGGCTGGGGTTTTCAGCCCCGCACACACGGAGGCCTGATTCCTTGGGTGGCCCAGAAAGTGGTATGACAGACGTAGGTTCCCTAGCACTCTCCTCCCCAGCAGAGACATGTGCAGGTGGTTTGGGGCCTGATCCTGCGTGTCTGGGTTCCTGCCCACAGCCCCAACTCAGGGGAAGCAGCCCCCTGAGGCAAGACCTGCTGGAGGAGCCCTGCGCCCCCGGCCTGATAGGCGACGTGCACAGCCAGCAGGGAAGCGAGCCTCCTCGGGGGAAGAGGAGGCAGCCCAGCCCCGTTCAAGTTGAAAGCCCTGCTTGCACGGAGCTAAGTGCGCCTCCAGTACGGCAGAGCTCTAGCTCTGCTCAGAGCCCCGATCTGGCAGAGTTCCTGGCGCGGAGGCTGCTCTGCCGGGGGCTAGCCTTGCCCAGACTTGCCTTGCTTTTAGGCTGCCTCTCCAGGAAAGGAGCAGGCAGCAGGAGCCTGGGAGTCGCCACTGGCGCCTTTCTTGCCTCAGCTCCAATCCTGCCTTGCCTTTGCACTTAGGTCCCAGTCCTCCTTAAGGAGAGCTTAGGGGCTGGTGGGTTGCACACTGCCAAGGGCTCCAGCCAGTGAGAATTCTGTCAGAGGGAAGGGGAAGGGCAACTGCAGGGCTCCTCCAGCGGTTGCTTGGCCGCCCAGATTCAGCGCCACACGGAGAGCACCAGGCTCCCAGGTCCCCTGGCTGGGGTTTTCAGCCCCGCACACACGGAGGCTGATTCCTTGGGTGCCCAGAAAGTGTATGACAGACGTAGGTTCCCTAGCACTCTCCTCCCCAGCAGAGACATGTGCAGGTGTTTGGGGCCCTGATCCTGCGTGTCTGGGTTCCTGCCCACAGCCCCAACTCAGGGGAAGCAGCCCCTGAGGCAAGACCTGCTGGAGGAGCCCTGCGCCCCCGCCTGATAGGCGAGTGCACAGCCAGCAGGGAAGCGAGCCTCCTCGGGGGAAGAGGAGGCAGCCAAGTCCCCGTCAAGCTGAAATGCCCTGCTTGCACGAAGCTAAGTGCGACTCCAGTACGGCAGATCTCTAGCTCTGTCAGAGGCCCGATCTGGCCAGAGTTCCTGGCACCAAGATGCTCTGCCATAGGCGAGCCTTGCCGCAGACTTGCCTTGCTTTAAGGCTCCCTCCCCAGGAAGGAGCAGGCTGTGTGAGGCTCGGAAACGCCACTGGCGCCTTCCTGGCTTCAGCTCTACCCCTGCCTTGCCCTTTGCACTTAGGTCCCAAGCGTCCTTGAGGAGGGCTTAGGGGCTGGTGGGTTGCACACTGCCAAGGGCCTCCAGCAGTGAAAGCTCTGTCAGAGGGAAGCGAAGGGCAACAGCAGCGGCTCCTTCAGCGGTTCCTTGGCCGCCCAGACAAAGCCTCCGCCACGGAGAGCACCAGGTTCCAAGGGCCCCTGGCTGGGGTTTTGCATCCCCACACTCCCAGAGGCTGACTCCGGTGGGTGCCTAGAAAGTGTGTGAGAGACGTAGGTTCCCTAGCACTCTCCTCCCCAGCAGAGACATGTGCAGGTTGTTGGGGCCTTATCCTGCGTGTCTGGGTTCCCGCCCACAGCCTCAACTCAGGGGAAGCAGCCCCTGAGGCAAGACCTGCTGGAGGAGCCCTGCGCGCCCGCCTGATAGGCGAGAGCACAGCCAGCAGTGTAGCGAGCCTCCTCGGGAGAAGAGGAGGCAGCCGAGCCCAGTCAAGAGGAAAGCCCTGCTTGCACGGAGCTAAGTGGGCCTCCAGTACGGCAGAGCTCTAGCTCTGCTCAGAGCCCCGATCTGGCAGAGTTTCTGGCGCGAGGCTGCTCGGCCGGGGGCTCGCCTTGCCCAGACTTGCCTTGCTTTTAGGCTCCCTCCCCAGGAAGGAGCTGTCTGAGCGAGCCTGGGAGACGCCACTGGTGCCTTCCTTGCCTCAGCTCCAATCCTGCCTTGCCTTTGCACATAGGTGCCAGGCGTCGTTGGGGAGGGCTTAGGGGGTGGTGGGTTGCACACTGCCAAGGGCTTCAGCAGTGAGAGCTCTGTCAGAGGGAAGGGAAGGGCAACTGCAGGGCTCCTCCAGCGGTTTCTAGGCCGCCTAGAATCAGCGCCGCACCGAGAGCACCAGGCTCCCAGGGCCCCTGGCTGGGGTTTTCAGCCCCGCACACACGGAGGCTGATTCCTTGGGTGCCCAGAAAGTGTATGACAGACGTAGGTTCCCTAGCACTCTCCTCCCCAGCAGAGACATGTGCAGGTGGTTGGGGCCTGATCCTGCGTGTCTGGGTTCCTGCCCACAGCCCCAACTCAGGGGAAGCAGCCCCTGAGGCAAGACCTGCTGGAGGAGCCCTGCGCCCCCGCCTGATAGGCGAGTGCACAGCCAGCAGGGAAGCGAGCCTCCTCGGGGGAAGAGGAGGCAGCCCAGCCCCGTCAAGTTGAAAGCCCTGCTTGCACGGAGCTAAGTGCGCCTCCAGTACGGCAGAGCTCTAGCTCTGCTCAGAGCCCCGATCTGGCAGAGTTCCTGGCGCGAGGCTGCTCTGCCGGGGGCTAGCCTTGCCCAGACTTGCCTTGCTTTTAGGCTGCCTCTCCAGGAAGGAGCAGGCAGCAGGAGCCTGGGAGTCGCCACTGGCGCCTTTCTTGCCTCAGCTCCAATCCTGCCTTGCCTTTGCACTTAGGTCCCAGTCCTCCTTAAGGAGAGCTTAGGGGCTGGTGGGTTGCACACTGCCAAGGGCTCCAGCAGTGAGAATTCTGTCAGAGGGAAGGGAAGGGCAACTGCAGGGCTCCTCCAGCGGTTGCTTGGCCGCCCAGATTCAGCGCCACACGGAGAGCACCAGGCTCCCAGGCCCCTGGCTGGGGTTTTCAGCCCCGCACACACGGAGGCTGATTCCTTGGGTGCCCAGAAAGTGTATGACAGACGTAGGTTCCCTAGCACTCTCCTCCCCAGCAGAGACATGTGCAGGTGTTTGG